>NC_143188.1:12113750-12264732 GCF_047325235.1 Durio zibethinus | reverse complement strand
ACTCTGTGCAGCATATCAAGAACAGTTGACTGCATTTATGAAAGTTGTTGAAGAGCATGGTAACCAACTATCAAAGAAAGTTCAAAACGTAGTCAACAACTTGAAGGAATACGAGTCGATAGAGCTACAGCTATTGCAACATAGATAACCTCAACCATTGGTGCGTGTATCCCAGCATCCTCCACTTAAAGCTTTGTTATCATATGTAGCTGATAATTATCATCTCATAGTAACTCCCTCACCAGTTGATCAAAATGTGTCATATAAACTGTTGGATTTTCTTTTTCTTTTTCTGTTCTTCCTTTCTTTTGCGGGTGTAGGTCTAGTAGAGCTCTGTACAAATAGGGTTTTGAAATGCAAATACAGGAATGAGATGAACAGCTATTTAATTCAAAGATACTTTGGGGACTTTTTTTTTTTTTTTGTCATTTTGAGGAAGGAACCAACATTTTTCTGGGTAAAGAACATTCTTGAATATTTGAACAGAGGCCCTTTTTGCTGTTATGCAATGTGATTAAGACAGTAAAAGTAGAAATCTTTTTCTCTGCTTTTATTTTATTTTATTTTATTTTTACCATAAAAATAATGAGTCCACGTTTTTCTTTTTTCTTTTTTTTTTTTTTTTTTTTTTCTGTTTAGAGTACGATGCAATTATTCGTTAGTCTCAACTCCGTTATGAAGTTTTGATTTCTCCTTGGATCTTCAATTAAGTCTTGAATTTCATTTCCCTTTTTGTAGTGATTCAAAATTATATTAGTATTACTTTATTTTTATTTGATTTTTAAATTTTTAATTGAAAATAGGATGAAACTTCTGTCGGAAAGGAAAATATCCAATGTTAATTGTCTATTTTTTTTACACATGACAACCCAAATTAATGTGATATGTGTCTTTTAATTAATGTGTTTGATTTGATTTGGTTAGTTTTTAATTTTTAAAAATTTTTTTTTACTAAATTAATTGTATTTTTTTTTTTCTAAAATCCAATACTTTTGTCTTTAATAAGTAAGTTGCAATTTAGTTGATCTTAAATTATTATCAAATAAGTTTAATTCTTAATTAATTTTAAATACATGTTCTGTGTTTTCAATATAAACAACTATTTGTTATAAATAAACATGTTTAAGGGTTGAGTTATTTGTTTAAATTCATAGGTCCATTTAAGTTTTAAAAGAGTTCGAATAAAAAATTAAAATTTATTAAATAAGTTTGAATTAAATAAGTTTGAATAAGATTTTTTGATTCATTTACATTTCGAATTAAGTTTTGAATAAAATATTTAAAATTTGAATCTAACTCGGTTTGGTTAAAATTCATATCTATTAAAATTTATTTATTTATTTATATATATATATGTAAATTATATATAAATTAATTCACATATATATAAAAATTAAAAATAAAAATTATATATTTTATTAAATTTAATTCTTATTTTTATATAATTTTTAATTTTAATTTTTACATATATAATTTTAATTTTTAATTTTTATATATATTTGAATTAAATATAATTTCATTAAACTTAATTTAATCATTTTTTAAAATTTTTTATTATATAAATTAAGTTTTATGAGTGAGTTTAACATTTTTTTTTTAATTTAGGTCAAATTTAAAAAAATTTCGAGATTTAAAATTTTAAATGAGACTAAATTTGAATAAATAAATAAAATATTAATATCAAATATGAATCAAACCTGACTCATAAAATTACAAAAAAAAAAAAAAATACATTGATTTACTAGCATCATTTACCGTTCATAAAAAATTTTCAAAATGACAAAAAAAAAATTTCCAAACTAAAAAAAAACATGTTAAATAGAGAATTAAATAGCCTATGATAAATGACTCTTAATTAATTAGTAGTCTATTCTTAAAATATGTATAAACGTCCGTGATATTCTTTTCATCTCTACGAGCAAATCGTATTTTTAAAAAATGAAAGTATTTTCTTTATATTTATCCATGTTAATAGCTCAAGACCCATTAATTGAATAATATATATCATATCATATTAAATATTACTTTTATTTTATTTTATTTTAAAATATCCATACATATTATATATATATATGTTTTAGTTTGCAAGATTTCCCTCGACAATGCTTTTTACTTATTTGGTTACGCAAATTTTTTTTAAGAGAAATCTAGGAATAGTTAGGTTATTCAATCTTTTAGATCATAATAAGATATATCATATCTGATAGTCTAAGATAGTTTATTACAAATCATGCATTCGAGATGATTCCGATAAGTGATCACCGATAAAATTTGAATCTAAGACTTCTTCATCGAAGAAAATAAGTATTAACCAATTGAATCAATAACTTATTGGTGATTAGGCAATTTTTTTAAACAATATTTTGAACTTTCTTTAATTCTTTTAGTGTGTACTATTTTTGTAATTGATATGAAAATTTTTTTGAAATACCTAAATGTTAATAAAAAGTGGAATATAAGAACATTATTCAATCTTTCTAATATTTCAAAGTTAATTTTCTACATATAAGCAATCTTAAGAAATGAAAATTGTAATATTTAATATTTTGTGACATTTTATGCAAATTTAGAATAGTTTATTTAGTATATTACTTTTGAAATTTAAAATATCACAATTAAAATCAAAGTTTTTGAAGTTAAAACTTTTGTACTTACCTTAAGAAGTTAGTTATGAGTTTAAATTAATTAAAATTAAAATACTTTGTTAATATTTATTCATAACAATGAAAATTGCTATTATTGTTAGTATTCATTTACTTAAAAAGCTAGAAACTTCCAATCCATCAATTATTTTTGAACTGTTGGTCTTTTAAATACATGCATTCCTTCCATAAGCTATTGAATTTGATTTTACTTTAAAAGTTTCAAATTTGCATGTTAAGATAGATGGAATGAGATTTGTGAAATGGTAGATGATTAATTTTTATTGTGTAGCAATTAAATCTATAATACTTATTATGATATCCTAATCCCATGTTAGGATAATTTAAGATTCTGGTATGATATATAAATAGAGGTTTATTGCGAAACTTTTAAGTCAAAACAAATAATGCTTTACAGCCTCTTAGGTTTAGAATTAAACTTTTATTTATATATCATAGTAAAATATCAAATTATTTCTATGTGAAATTAGGGTGTTATAAACTTTTTTCGTTAACACTTGATGTCATCGTCAAACTCAATACAAAACACACAGAAATGTTGGGCAAGCTCAACATAAAGCATATACAAATCCCACCATATAACATTTAACTCCCATCCAACTAGAGACCTGTACCAAATCTATGAGATATTATTTTTGAAGATCTTATGATTTTATCTCACAAAAAATGCTTCATAAATTTAAGATTAAGTCTCTACTTATATATATCATACTAAAACTTCAAATTATCCCGATATAAGATTAGAATGTCATACTTACACTTAATTATTTTAATTTAAAAATATAAAAAGAAAAAAATATAACACTTACATTAGAATAAGTGTATCCTTAAAGAAAATGCAATCCTTTTATTTTCATATTTCATTATCACTACTTAAAGTTTTAAAGTCAATCTTTTAATTTAAAATTTAAAAATTAAAAATTTTTAAGAGTTAAAATCTTTCATATTCGATTTTTAAATATACAAATGATGAGTTTGATCTGATCAGTCTTTTTGTGGTTGACCATTTCACACAGAAAAGGAAAGAGATAGTTTGGTAGTGTAGAAGAAACTCTCAAGAAAAATTTCTTATATTTCAATGTGTAAAGGATTTATATTATGGAATCCAATAATTTTTGTTTTGTGATTTGTTCACAATTAATGACTCAAGTAGACGATCAATTTTGATGTGCTTTCACAAATCAAGCATATTTTTTGTATTTTAATATATGATTTTATTTATATTTATCCTTCACATTCTATAGCTTATCTATTTTGAAAAATGATAATGTTAGAGGATTGAAAATCAATTAAAGAGGATCTACTATATATATAGGTTTGGTTTGATGTTTTTAAGGTAGATATGATTGAAGTTTGAAAATATTTTACCAAAACAGTAGTTGGATAAAGCAGTTCAAGTGACAGAGGAGGCAAAACAAGAGGTATAGGAGAGAGATGGGACAAAACATGAGATGCATGAAAGTGTTGACTTAGAACAGCAAGCGTAGTGAGAAAATAAAGAGGAACAGCAGATGCAGGAGGAGATTAGGCAAACAGTATGTGCAGGGAAAAGATCAAGGAACTGATGAGACTGGACAACAGGTGCAGGGGAGAAATGAATCACAACAAAAGGTGTTGAGGAAGAAACTTGTGGAGAGTATTCTATAACACAAAGGTATTGAATTATAAAGTACAATGTGCATTACTCCTCAAGGTTTGGTTTTAATTACACATAAAGGAACTAGTTTGATAAACTTACATTACATATTTTGGTTTTTAAAATTGTACGACAAGTAAATCATATTGTCAACAATCTATTATACTAGCATTACATTAAGAATATATATATTTAAATTTGAAATTATATATATATTAATTTTATTATAAAAAGTTATAAAAAAAACTATGAGTGATAGCTATTTAGATCATATTAAATTTAATTTAATTTTTTCAGATAATATATAATATTATGAAATTTTAAAATTCGATTCAAATTCGTATTGATTTTTCTTTAAAATTAATCCGAATTGTATTCTACCTATTTATTCATTGGTTTTTTAAATTTAATTTTTTATTTTTATATATTATTTTAATATAATTTTTAATATATTTAGATATAAAAAATTATTTGACAAAAGGGTAAAAAAGATAATTCAGTAATTATCTAAGTCTTCATCTTTTTTTTTTTTGCAATCAATTAAACCCTCAAAATTTTATTTTTACCAAATAAGCCATTAGAGGAAAAATTGTTAAGTGTTTCTGTCCAATCAATAGCTTAAGTAAATGTTTATGAGTTCAATTGATTTAAAATAGAAAATTAAAAATTTGATTGATTGTAATAAAATATTAAGGGTTAAATAACTATTGAATTTTTATTTGAAAGTTTTTTTTTTGACATTTTGCCTAATTATTTTTATTTTATAAAAATTTAAAAAATATAAAAACTAATAAAAATATATAATTCGATTCGATTTTTTTTTTCATTTTTCACATCTTGATTCAAAATCTCATATGCATTTAATATATATATTTAATATCCGAATTTAATCCAATTAAATAAGAAAACAATAAATTTGAAATGAACTGAATACTATAGTTTCAAATTGATTTTTGGTTTCCATTTTTTTCTCACCCTTAATGAGAACAACATACATATAGATATTTAATACGTTAAGATTTATATGAGTTTATATTTGATATCTTATCATTCAATGAATTATATGATGTCAATTTATTAATGAGAATTTTTTAGAATTAAGTTTTTATGTATTTATCTTAAGGGCTAGTAAAAATTTATTTTTTGTCATTGATGATATGGTATCATTTAATTCATTAATAGTGTATAAAATTTATATAATGATAATGTGTAAAATATAAACTCTTAATATATACATTATTAATATAAAAAACTTGTATATTTTTTTAAGTATAAAAAATTTTTGATACCCATTTAATATGAATACATAACTCTATATAACAATAGCAAATCCAAAATAATATGCTACTAAATAATGTGTTGCTACATTGACACTAAATTACTAACATTATTATTTATAGTGTAGTTATATTACTAATATGAACAATAATTACACAATAAATGGGTATTATAATTAAAATTAATGTTATAAAATTTTCCATATACATTTATACAAAAAATAAAATTTTTATCAAGAAAATAAATTTTGCTTTGAGTTGGGCTACTTGGTGAGAATTTCATACATTATGCTACTAACTCATTAATATTTAGTTTTGATGCTCCTTTCTACCTTGATTAGTAATTATACAATCAACATTTTTAACTTTAAATGTTAGTTTAACAGATGAAATTTATGGGACGACAAAAAAATTTTAGGTTGGGTTAGTGGGTGTCTCTATGCTCTATTTAAGAATAGTTAAGTTACTGCTTAAAAAAATTGTATTTAATGCATTAATTTCACTAAATTCAAAAAAAAAAAAAAAATCCATTGAGTATACTTTTCTTAAATATCACCTTAACTAGCTAGTGTCACCTGTTAACATTTTCCAAAATTATTTCGGATTAGGTTTAAACTTGGCTGTCCATTCATATAGCTGATGTTTTTATCACTATTAATTAAAATAATATAAAATATATTCTTATATTGTTATTTTAATTAATTTTAAAATTTATTTTTGAAAATTAAAATTAAATAAAATATAACTTTTAGGCTTCGGTATACAAAAACCCTAAACTAAAATTAAATAATGATCTATTTCCTTATCTTTTTATTATAATTAATTGAATTCTTAAATATTTATTTTCACTCAATTGAAGTTTTATTAAATGAGAGTTAATTAATCGTTAACATTTTTTTTTGTTTAATTGATGGTTTAATTGGATGAAAATAAAAGCTTAAGGATTCAATTGAATTAAAATAAATATTTAAAAATTTAATTGATTATAATAAAATGTAAGGAGGAAGAATAATTATTTAAATTTAGTTTAGAATTTTTTATATTTAAGCTTATTTTTAAAAATTAAATAATACTAATTTGGAGCTGGTCGGACTGCGGTCTTATTCTACCTCTGGGCTCTGGAAGAATCAGAATGGGCCTACGGGCCTGGACTGAACCAGTGGCCGTTATTAGTAGCGCGGCTAAGGTATAAACGCTGTAAGAACATTTCGGTTTCAGTTATCCAGAAATTTGCCACGTGTATTTCTTTTTTAAAACACCATTTTTTAATTTTCATGTATCTTTTCTCGTCTTCTACTTCTCTCTTTTCTGATTCGTCACAGTCCATTTTCTCTAATCTAAACGGAGCTGAAAAAACCTGTTCATTCCAGTAAGTTTAATCTTCACTTTTTTTTTTATTTTACTTTAAAAAAAATTCTCTTTATAAGTTCTGCTTTTCTTGAATTAAAAAAAAAACCCTAGAAATTTCACATTTTTTCACATGCTCAATTTTGGTATTTCCTTCTATCTTGATCAGAATTTTTCTCTCAATTATTTTTATGATTTTATTGTCTAAAATATTATAAAAATTAGAGCATATGATGAACTTAACATTAATGTATATTGTTGTTTCATATGGAACTAGTGCTTTTGCTTAGTCTCGGGTTGTTGTTTTTATTGAATCTAATCAACATGGTCATTTTGTTTTTTGAATTGGAAATGCCTTTTGGAAACTCTGCTGATAAATGCCTGTGATATTTATCTTTGCTAGTATTGCTACCGAATATCAAGACTTGAAATCTAGAGCTGATCTTATATCATGTTAAAGAAATGGTGGATCACCAGAATAAATCAATCTCAGTAGTTTTGTCTAATTGGTGCTATACGTCTCTTTGATGTGAAGATTGTCCACGATTGCAGTTTTATTAATATATGTTGACAGGAAAAGGATAGAACCATGATAGAGGTTACCAATTAAGTGTTGCAATAAACTTTTCCCCAGCTGTATATGGGAGTTTTGTTCGTTTTGTGACTTGAACTAGTGAGTAATGCATTATGTCAGTTTTACCTTATTTAACTTTTGTTCGAGGATGTCTCTGCCTTATTGATTAAAAAATGTACATAATCACCTGAACATTATGCACAGCAAAAAGGGGAAGTGGGTGGACGGTATTTTTAGTTGAGACATTTGGTTCCTTACCATCGCTGTTGATTCCTGTTGTAATTATGCATGCTGGATGATATGTCTCTTTTATTGGTACGATTTTCTTTTCTATCATATATTTAAATGTTTGTGGTTTAAGCATGCAATTGCATGCTAACCATGTGAGTAGGAGAGTCTCTTGGGAGATTTATAAATTTCTTAGCCATTGACTACTTGTTTAAGTTGGTTAGATGTCGTATTATTTTCTGGTGAATTTAGTTTTTATTATAAACCTTTTTCTTTATGCGACAGTGGATGAACAAGTGGATGATGTAGATGGAAGATTAGAAGCTTCTACTGGGGATGAATCAAATATGCATGACAATGAAACAATCCGGGAACCCTATGTGGGTATGATATTTGAATCAGAAGAAGATGCCAAAACATTTTATGATGATTATGCAAGACAAGTAGGATTCTTTACACGTGTTTTATCTTCACATAAGTCGGAGCGTGATGGGTTACTCTTCTCTCGTGGACTTGGATGTAGAGGTTACCCTGGTGATCAGACAAAAGTTCAACTTCAGAAGCAAGATAAGCAACGAGAAAACTGCTCTGCAATGATTCATTTGAGGAGAGATAAGGCTGGGGGATGGGTGATCAAGAAATTTGTGAGGGACCATAATCATCCTTTGGTGATTCAGTTGGACGAAAATGGCAGAACACTTGTAAGTTTTTCATGCCTTGGTTAATTTCTTTTTAAATGAAAAAGCATAGTACAAATTTTCCTTCTGTTACATTATATTTGTTTGCCATTGGGCATGTATTTTTCCTTCGTTTTGTCTTTGAACAGATCTAATTATTAGCCTGCTAGAACAAATTTTGTCAAGATCATCTGAGAGAAAGTTTTATTGTGTTTTTCTGTTGTACTGATGTTTTTCTTGTTTTCATGTTACCAATCATTTTGGATAGAAAGGGGCATTGGAACTTGTGTTTCTTTTGTAGGTTTTCTTTTCTCACCCGTGCTTATTGTTGTTATTATTATTGGGGTGCTTTTCTTTGTCATTATATGGTTCTTTTTAGAGCTTGTTGGAAGTTCTCTCCTTTTCCCAAATGGACATATTTCTTCCTAATAATACTTAACTATCCTCATTAGATTGTTCTCTATACTTGTTGGAAGTTCTTTCCTTTTCCCAAGTGGACATATTTCTTAACAATTTTGTGTAAGAGAGGGATTTGGAAGGTAAAACAATAAACTCCCCTTTGCCCCCTTCCTTTCTCTTTGTTGATGGTCACGAAGAAGGTTTCACATGAAACAGAAACAATTAAATTCAAATTACCATAGATAATGCACCAAAGGGTTGTAACAGTTTATTTATTGTTATTTTGAATTGACATTGCATTATATGGTGTCAACAAGTTGACATCACCGTGTAGGATGCCATATGTCAATTTGTGAAGCTTAGTTACACTTGCTAATCCATATGCCAAATTGTTGCATCACTTAAATTTCCTGATCAATTAGGTTATGACGGTTTATATTCTCCTTGTTGGGTGATGACCAAAAGTATACCATCTTACTTATACTGGCCTGTTTTCCTCTCTGGCTCTGTTTCTGATTATCATTATTGTTTTTCTGAATTACAGGATGAAGAAAAAGATAAGAAAATTCAAGAATTAACTGCAGAGTTGCGGGTTAAGAAGCGGTTAAGTGCATCATACCGTGAGCAGCTTGTAGCATTTATGAAAGAAGTTGAAGACCACAACTTTAACATATCAATGAAAGTTCAAAGAACTTTGGACAATCTGAAAAAGCTTGATGCTGAAGCAAAGGAGCTTTTACACGGTAGATAGCTTCCGAAAGCAGAGTGGACCATCTTTTTCTTCCTATGCCTAACTGTGCCATCTTTGTTTAGGTTCTCTTTTGTAGTTTCTATATCATAGAAAAATCCATGGGATAAATGGAATTGATGAATTGTTATGTTTCTAACAATACTGAGATCATTAAAGAAAGAGATGAAGGTTTTAGCCTAAACATGCCTTGAATTTGTAAAATTGATTTAAGAGTACACGATATTAGCAGCTTCCATGCATTTTATTACCAATTGGTATGGCCTCTGGTTAGGGAAGCTTGTTTATTTTCTTCTTTCTAATTGTACCCTTTCTAGCAATGACTACCATTTTGCTTTATCTTTTTAGGTTATAAACCCACCAAAGAACCCAATTCCTCCATCCAAATCCGATCCAATAAGGAGAAATAGGGAAAAAAATGAAAAAGAAAAAGTGCCATATATATCCTATTTTCTCTCATGCCATATGTATGGTAGGCATGAGGAATGCAGGCAGTGTGCAAATATAATATCCATAAAGTTTATACTGAGTTCATTGTACTTTTACTCATTGTTCATCACACTAAGAGAAGAGAGTTCTTCTACTAATCCATCTAGAGCCTTATAGGAACTTCCACCTTCTTTAATCGAGTCTAAAGCAGTCTTCCTTAGCTTCATGGCTCTAACCTTCTCAGGCCGGGTCATGCACAAGGAATCAGACAGGATTCGAGCCAGTTTGGTTGCATCAGGGATAGTCTCTATGCCCTCACAAACTCGAATTGCCACTCCTTATTCGTCAACCAACAGCTTGGTATTATGCAAGTGGTCAGCTTGCATGGGCCATGCAAGCAATAGAACTCCAGCAAGGATGCCTTCAAGGACTGAGTTCCATCCACAATGAGTCAAGTAGGAACCAACCGTACGATGCCCAGGATAGCCAACTGGGGTGCGCAACCTTTGATCACAAGCCCCCTCCCTTCCACACGATCTTCAAACCCTGGAGGAATCACATTCTGATCATCATCATTTCCCATTCCTTTCATTGGATCCTTGACAGCCCATATGAAACGAACCCCACTCTCCTCCAATGCTGAAGCTACTAACTTCATTTGTTGTTTCGTCAACGTTATCTGGGTTCCGAATCCGACATAGACCACGGATTTGTCAACCTGGCAAGAATCAAGCCATGCAATAACTTGATCTTCCCGAATGGAACTTGTTCCACCCCTGCTATTGCTAACAGAACTTGCTTTTATGGGGAGTAAAGGACCCACAGCCCACAAACGATCATGTTTGGTTATCTCTTTCTTAATGAGGTTCAAGCGTTCATTGTCTAACTCATTAATCGAGTTGAAGACAAAACCCCAGCTTTGAATGCATCCAAGATGCATCTTTCTATAACAATCTGGCACGCGATTGGAATTGAGATCGTTTACCCACCATGAAGATGCTGCATGTGCATTGGTGACAACGAAACATATATTCGGGATTTTAAGATCGGAAGCCAACGAAGGAGTCCAAGAACAGAGCAACATGTCAGATATTATGGCCATAGGAGGAGACGGGTGGGTTTGAAACCATTGAACCAAAGGATCATGGAGTTCACTCAAGGCAGCGGCAAATTTGGGGACGAAGGATATGGGCACGTCTTTCATGTTTTCGACTCCAGCAGGTATGGAAGAGTAAGAAGGGAAAGGAAGGACCAAGGTTTGAAGATTGGATGAAGAATGTAAAGAGAGGAGACGGTTTAGGTAGTGAAGGTTTTTGGGTGTGACCATGATTGAGACTGTAAACCGGCGAAGGAGGAGCTGATGGCTTAGGTCCATGTGCGGAAGCAAATGCCCCGATGCTGGGTATGGGATCATTAGGACGTGCCAACGATTGCCGTAGCTTGGCATGTTTTCCCCTTTTTTGATCACTTTTCTTCTTGCTCTTGCACTTTAATTTGATGTACCAAACTTTATACAAACAAAAGTCTTCTATAAGTGATGTTAATGAATGTTCAATGCGATGGGAGAAGATAATTGGATAGATTTAGGCTAGTTTAGCGGATTAACGCAGAAACAATACTAAACAGTTTGTGTTAAAAGCACTTTTTGACTGTTAAAATTGAACCAACAACAAAAGTTAATTGAGAGGTGTAGTTGGAGTTTGAAATTTATGGTTTGAAAATAAAATGATTAAATATCCATTTATTTATTTTTGACAAAAGTAATCCATTTTTCCTTTCCAATATCATGTTCTTTTTAGATATTTAATTTTTTACAGTAATATCAAACACTCAAAAATCTTAAATCATAGTTTTTTATAGTAATTTTTTTTTTTTTTTTTTACGTTTCTTTTCAAATGCACTTTTTTCAAATTGAGTTTATTTTTTTTCAACCATAGTAGTAATATTAAACTAAACCTTATTATTAGGTTGAAAATGAAGTTTACACTAAATGGTTTACCTCTTTTAAGAGGATGATTTTCATAATGCCGAAGTTTGATTCTCAGTGTTTACAAAATTTCCTTCTCTAATTTTCCTTGAGCTTTAACGTTTTTTATATATAAAAAAAATTTATTAGGTCAAATTCTTAAAGTTCCTTATTAAAAATAATTAGATAAAAATTAAAATTTAAAATTTTATTCAGTATATTAAAAGATATCATATATATATATTATATTATAACATACATAGTTATCAAATAGCATTTGTTGACATGAGCACTTGTATGGATAATTTTTTTTTTCAACACATAAGATAATTATTAAAACTTCTTATTATAATGACATACAAGGTATTTATTAATTTTAAATTATTTATAAAAATACATTTTAAAAATTATTAAATTATTTAAAATTTTAAAATTTAATCAAAAACCAAGTTAAATTCTAATAAAATTCCTTTCTCCTATACATCATATCATCTCAATTTAAAATTAATGTCAAAGTAATTTATCTTTTTCAATTTATCTGCACTTAACATGATTATTTAAATTTATCAAAATTTTTAAAAATATTATTTAATATCTTTAATATTTTTTATAAATAATTCTTATATTATCTCTAGCTTTTAAATATATTAGTTATAGATAATAAACAATCCACCAATTTTGAAAATAGATTTAGATATATCTAAATTAAAATAAATTTGAATTTAAATCAATATTTGTCATAGACTTTTAATATTAATATTTTAAGAAAATGTAAAAAAAAAGAGATAAATACTATAACAACTTTAAAAAAGCTCTCATTGTTTGTAGTTCTTAGTTATATAGCTTTCTCAGTATCTGAGGAAACATACAAGTTAAATGCATTTTCCTTATTATTAATTTAATCTCTTTTTTATGAGTTTATTCTTGCTATAGGAACTAACAAATTTTTTTTGATGATAGGTACTCTTTCACTAAATATACTATTAACTCCATCAAGTAAGATTTTTTTTTAAAATCAACTGTAACATTTCTTTTTTCTATTTTTCAAATAATAATAAATTTAATTAGAACCTACTTAAGCTAATATCTTTTTTTATTATGATTTAAAAACAAATAAAAAAATAGACTTAATAAATTTGTTTCATTTATTTATATAAATAAAATCACAGTGCACAACTAAATAATTGTAAGAAGAAAATCTATGTTAAATAACATTTAAACTCTAATAAGCTATGTTGGTCACTTTGAAGGAATTTCTTGAGTCTAGAGTTATCATATAATTATCTGATTAGATATTTATCTTTGAAGGATAAATGTATAAAATACTAAAATTTAAATATTATTATATAATTAGATATTATCTATAGATAAAATTATTATTTAAATATATTTATGGATTAAAATTTATCAAGATTTAAATGAAAAATCAATCATATATAATATTATATTACAACATACAAGAATATCTTGTAAGATTTATTCACGTGTAATCTTATGTTTATAATTTATTTTGATGACACATAAAATAGTTTTAAATATACAACCAAATAAGCATTTTTACATGATCACTTCCATGTACAATCTATACATAAGATAATTCTTTAATTTTAATTATTTACCAAATAATTTCAAAATTTTATAAATTAAGTTTATCCATTATTTCAATTTTATCTAAACTTTAACTTAATTTAAATGACAAAAAATCTCAAATAACTTTTATCATCAATATATTTCAAATCCAAAATTCAAATGCTAACTTTTAAATATCAAATATTTTTTGTTTAAATCATTATAGTTTTACTAATTTTTTGACTTTTTCCTATGTATATTACTTTAAATATTTGGATTAATTATATGTAAAACATACAAATTAAATATAATTTAGATATATTTCTTTTAAAATAAAATTTTCCAATAATATACATATATCTATTAAAAATTTTGAAAATTTCAATATCTTCATAGATTTCCTTATAATCTTTTAATATTTGGTATTTTTTTAAAAAAAAATTTAAACAAATTAAAATAATTTATTATATCCTTTATACTTTCAAAATCTTTTAATATTTCCTTGATTGAACTTGTATTGATTACAGATTAAATATGAAGTATTCATTTCCATATCTAATAATCCTACAAGTATATTATTTTTATTCATATTCTTTTTTAATGCAAATTTCTTAATTTTTTTAATGGTTTGATCAATATTATAATTAAGGTATGTCAATTACTTTTTGAGTTAATTTTATTTTCTAATATTATTGTTTTTTTAACTCTTTTTTTTATTTGCATCACATTTTCTGGTTATTTTAATTACTTTTTTTTTTTTTTATCAAGATCATAGTTTTCAAACACTACAACAAAATTTGGATGTATATTTTTTTTGTTATGCTAAGAAAAAATCATTGAATAAAGAAATTGGTTTTATATCATTTATAGATAATATATATGTATTTCATTCATTAGATTTTTTGTATTATGTATTGAGTTTAATTTTGTGAAAATCCTGCCCTATGCGGATATCTTACTTAGGCGCTAAAAAATTGGCTAGTCATTGTAGACACCCAATTTGGTCCAGGCCCGGATCAATTGGGCCTGGCCCAAAGGGGTAAGTCCAACTGTATCTTGGTTATTATTATTTTATTTTTTATTTTATGTATATCCTATATATTTATTATTTACTTATTATTACTAATATATATTTTTTTATTTTTATCTTTTATTTTATTTATTTTCGTATTTTTATATATCTGATATTATTCTTTTTATTTATCCCATAATATTTTTTTTTATTTATCTTTTCTAATTATCTAGTATTTTTTTTATTTGATTTTTGGAGGGCTAGGATTGAAAGTGGAAGAATCCCATTGAAAATGGGAATTCAATCAGAAGAGTCCAGTGGGATTCAAAGATTGAATTCCCGTCCAAGGAGGAATTGGGATTGATCAGGAACTCCTGATCAATCCCTATAAAAGGGACTCTGGAACAGAATGCAAAACACAGAGAAAACAGTAAACAAAGCTACTGATTTGAGAGAAAAGGAGGCGTATAGGAAGCTAAGAAAAGTTTAGGAGTGTTATGGGAGTGAGAAAAATTTTTTAAAAATTTTTGGCGAAAATTTTTTCTGGAAATTTCTGGGAAATTTCCAGATTCCGATGAATTTTCCGGCGAAGTTTAAATTTTCCGGTGAAATTCCGGGCAACATTGAAGTTTTCGGCGACCAACCCAGTTTCCGACGAAGAATCCCAGAAACCGGTGATCTTCCGGCCAACTTCCGGTGAAATTTCCAGATTCCGACAACTTTTTCCAGAATCCGACGAAAATTCCACCGGTGTTCTTCAGTTTTTAGAGAGAAGGGAGAGGAAAAAAGAAGAAGAGAGAGAGAGGAGAAGGGTTCTGCCGAAAAACAGAGGGAAGTGCCTTTTATACTTTTTTAAAACGACGTTGTTTTGGCCTTAAGTAACCCAGAGGATCCGCGCGTTTTGCCGAAACCGACCCGACCCGGGCGTCGACCCGCTTTCTGACCCGCGCGTGCCAGCCCCCCTTCGAGCCGAGCCGAGCTTCCAAGCCGCTCCCCCGAGCCGTTTCCCTGCCTTGAGCCGAGCCGAGCCGAGTCGCGATCCGAGCCGCTCCAGGTTTTTTTTTTTTTTCTTTGTTTATTTGTTTATTTTATTTTTTATTTATTAGATTAGGTTTATGTAATATTCTTTTTATTTATTTTTTATTATTTTATTTTCTTTAAATAAAAATAAAAAATTCCAAAAAATATATATTTTTAAGGAAAAGTTGAAAGTATCAATTTTCCTTAGAAATAAATTTTCAAAAAATATTTTTGGGGAAAAAATTGAAAGTATCAATTTTTCTCAGAAATAAATTTCAAAAAAAAATATTTTTAGGGAAAAGTTGAAAGTATCAATTTTCCTTAGAAATAAATTTCCAAAAAAATATTTTTAGGGAAAAGTTGAAAGTATCAATTTTTCTTAAAAGAAAAATAAATTTCCAAAAAAAAATATTTTCAGGGAAAAGTTGAAAGTATCAATTTTCCTTAAAAGAAAAATAAATTTCCAAAAAAAATATTTTTGGGGAAAAGTTGAAAGTATCAATTTTTCCTACAAAAAAAAAATCATTCTTTCATTCCTTTCTATCTTAATTTTGATTTTGTTTTTTTCTTTAAATAATCCGACGACGGAGCTTCTGCAAGTGAAACAGTAGTTTTTATTGCATACTCTTGAGGTGAGGAAATTTCTTCAATTTTTTGCTTAAAGTATTAGAGTCAATTGAGAAAAATTTTCAATAATTAATTACTTGGTAAAATTTTAAGGCTTATTGGATAACACAAAATTATGCTGGTACCATCTTTTGATGGGCGTTGTGAGGGTGCTATAACCTTCCTCACACGTAACCGAACTCCCGAACTCTGTTCTGGTTAGCAGACCTGAACCTATTCTTCTAGGGACCCTTAAACTTAGGTGTTCCCTGAAAGGACAGATTCCTTAGGTGGCCAATCACACCTAGACAAAAAAGATTGGTGGCGACTCCCTGAAAGTCAATGTCTAGCAATAGATCCCCGGATCTAGACGTTATGACAGCTTGGCGACTCCACTGGGGACTTTGAGAGTCAGGCCAGCAAATAATTTGTGTTATCCAAAAGCCAAATGAAATTGAACCTTGTTGTATATATGTGTTGTTATTCATTCATGTTTTAGTTGCCTTGTTGATTATGTCATTCATATACATGTGCATAACATGAGCTCTACACCCGAGCTCCGTCCCTCTAGGAGGGAGTAAAGTACCTATTGCTTTCGTGAGGTCTAATGCCTCCGCAGTGACTAGCGAAATACTCCCACTCAAATTGAACCTTTTCCGCTTGTAGCCTATAATGGGTGAGGATTAGAGTGCCTTACTAGTCTGTGATGGACAAGGATGTAAGGAGCAATTTGAGGACCTTTAGACTCTGACCTTAAAACCGCATGTAGTGAACTTTAAGAGTGCCTACACCTAGGATAGAGCTCTTTCTACCCAATGATAGATATACCTTAAAATTAGGACACAAAAAGGGTGTTTGTCTAATTATTTTGATTGTTTAACTTTGTGTATTATATTTATCATATGTGACATTATGCATCAACATCACTTACGTTTCATCCACGGAACTAACTATGTTGTTTGTCTGATTGTATGCATCTGTATTCTTTTCATGATCATGTTTCAACACAATCATTTGCATTCATTTCATACTAGATTTCATTCAAAAAATGTACATTTCATTTGTGTATCAAAGCATCATACATAAGGCATAGCATAACATTTCTAATCATAAGTATGGTACTCAAGGTCCGAGGATAGCTCCATCTAGCGAAAACCCTGCTCATCCATACAACACAAGATCCAGAGCAAGGCAAATGGAAGAAAAAAGTTCTCATAGATTTGAAAAGCTAGAAAAAGCTCAGGAGAAGATTGAAAGTGAACTAAGCAAGATTCTGGAGGCCCTCAATAATATAAATAAAGGAAAAGGAGTTGAAGGAAGTACAAGCCAGCAAGAAGTGGCTGACCCTTTATACCCTCCAGGTTTTGGCCCACCTCAAGCCCAGTCTGCCCAAGAAGTCCCGCCACAACATTTCGCCTATCCTGGAATGCCATCAGCTTTCAACCCAGGACAGTATAATAGCTATATAAATCCTGTATTCACTGAAAAAGCAGCAGAACCAATTCCTGATCTAGATGATGTAAAAGAGAAGGAGAAGGAAAAGATGAGAGAGGAAGCTCAGGAAAGTTTCAAGATTAGCATGCTAGAGCAAATGCTAAGGGCTGTGGAAGGATTTAGCTTTTATGGGTCAGTTGATGCTGCTGGGCTCTGCCTAGTCCCTGATGTGGTTATTCCCTATAAGTTCAAAGTACCAAAATTTGAAAAATATGATGGTATAAAATGCCCTAAAATTCACATCACAATGTATTACAGAAAGATGGCAGCTCATGCGCATGATGAAAAGCTATTGATGCATGTTTTCCAGGACAGTCTTACTGGCTCTGCCGCCAGATGGTATGTTCAGTTGGATAGGACTCGTATTCGCTCTTGGAGTGATATGGCACATGACTTCATCAGCCAATATCGACACATTATCGATTTGGCTCCTGATCGTTTGTCTTTGCAGAATCTGGAGAAAAAGTCAAACGAGTCTTTTAAAGAGTACGCCCAGAGATGGAGAGATATAGCTTCACAGGTACAACCTCCTTTGACAGAAAAAGAGACCACAGTGTTGTTTGTTAGCACTTTGAAACCTCTCTATTATGAAAAGATGATAGGGAATGCAACAAAAAATTTTGCTGACATGGTGATCTCTGGAGAAATTATTGAAAGTGCTATAAAAAATGGCAAGTTGAAAGGAGGAGAAACCAAGAAGGCATCAGAAAAGAAAGAAGCTGAAGCTCAAGCTGTGAGCTTTGATAGACAACAATTCAGGGGTTATCAACCCTATCCATCCCAAGGCTACTCTCCATACTATCCCGCTGTGAATAATGCCTCATCCTACCCATACCAGCTAGCTCCACAACCATCTTATTCATCCACTTACCGCCTTAACATTCAAGCTCCTGTAAGAACCCAAATTCGCCCTACTAACCCAGCAAGTGGCTCACGAGAACAACGGACTGCTCGAGAAAAACCTGTATTTGATCCAATCCCTATGACTTATACAGAATTATATCGAGAACTCTATAATAGCCATTTGATTGCCCCCAGCCATGTGGAGCCGCTTAAACCACCCTACCCAAAGTGGTATGATCCCACAGCCCACTGCGACTATCACTATGGAATTACTGGCCATTCTACTGAAAATTACACTGCTTTAAAGTATAAGGTGCAACGGTTGATCAATGATGGAATGGTAAGTTTTGATCAAGGAAAAGCAACAGCACCTAATGTTAGTGTACTGAGCGAAAGTCAAGAACAGAAAAGATCCAGAGATTCACAATGAATTGAGGGGCAAGATGTCAATAGAGATTCTTCACCTGATCGCATAGGGGGATAATTTTGAAATTGGAGATAAGGCTGGTTGAAGGTTTCTTCTGTCATTTTAGGATTTCTTTTCAAACAATGTTAGATTTTTTTTTGCAATATGACTTCACTTGTTATCATTTTAATAAAGGCAAGTCAATGCATTTCATTACATTTTTCTCTTTCACTTGACCATTATTCCATGCCTTGTTACCTTCCATAACTTCACATTCTCATTTTTAAATTTCAGATGATGAATATTTAGACAATGATAACAATAATTCTGGGATTTAATTTTGAGAACTCATCTACGTTAATGTGAGGAGATGATTTGAGCAAAAAGTAAGCTGTTATTGAAGGTGAAATAGATAGGTCTTGAAGATGTGCAATCTTTTATACAAGTTCATGAGCTTTGTTCAATAGATGATGTTCAAGAAAGATATTCACAATTAAGATGAAAAATGGCCATATTTCTTTTACCATTTGAAAAACCATTTATTGTTACCCCTTTGAGCTTATCATTTTTTTAAAGAACCCCAACCAAGGATCACCCTCTACACTGGAGGGTAAATTTTGAAAAAAAAAAAAAAACCACCACAAAAAGGTCTTAAAGATGGAAAGAGAAAGAAAAGCAAAAGAAAAATAAATGCCACACATGATTTGGGGCAAAATAATGAGAATCTTTTGTGTGAAGAAAGAAAAAAATAGTGAAACGATGTGGGGGTAAAATGCCAAGTTGTATCAAATGATCCTTTGGTTTTGAACCTTTTTAATACATGTTTTGAGCCTATTATATCCATTTTTTTATGACCCTTCACCTTGGCCTACATTACAACCTTGAAAAGTCCATTTAGATCAAGTGTGAATACTCAACTTGAATGATCATATGTTGAACGAAGGTATGCTCATGAGGAAGCAATGGAATCATGCTCTAAAGTTGGACGTATGAAAGATATCAACAATGGATGAAAAAAAGAAAAAAAAAGAAAAAAAAAGAAAAAATGAGAAAAAAAAAGAAGAAAAAATGAGAAAATGAAAAAAGAGATTCAAATTGAAAACCTGAAAGGGTGATTTTAGTAGAAAAAAAAAATTAAGTCAAATGGCTCACATGAATGAAAGATCAAAGATATCTGAAGATCTCTCAAAGACTGGGGCAAAGTTTGCTAAACTCAAGATGACTTCAACTGTAAATGGAATGAGTTTTTGAAAAAGAATCCTAGATTAATGTTAAGAATTGTCTGAATATTCATCATTTGGACATACCATCCATCCCAATGACATGTATCAAATTCATTTCCTTTCCCATTTGCTTTGTACCAAAACAGATCTTCATTGATTATCTTTACCATAATTCACCTTGCGTTCTCTTATTGTTTCACCCCTAGAATGAATTGAGAAAATGCTTGGTTGCATTGTATTTGTCAAGATTTGAAATGATAATAAATGAATGAATATGTGCTTAAAAGAGTCTTGCATTCATTTGAAAAGAAATCTAAGATGATGAAGAAATGGTAGAAACCTAAAGGAGATGATTTGAAAAGGTATATGATATAATGGGGCAAATCTTGAAAAGTGATGAATTAATTGATATGACTTGCAAGTTATGATTGAATGATGGGAACAATCAGTGGACAGAGTTTGTTTTGGAATGGTTGATGCTAAGACAAGGACCCAGTGATGGTGGATGAAATTTGTTTTGAAATTTGCTAGTGCTGAGAAATTCATTGAATGATGGTCAAGGGATGATCGATTGATGAAGCTTATTCCAAAGTATTGAGAAACTAAACAAGGAAAGAATGTGAGTGGAAAGGACAATTGAGAGCTATACTGGTTCGATCTTAGAAGAGCAGTGCAATTGGATCCTTGAAGAATCAAAGGGCTTGACACCCAAGAAAGAAAAAAAAAAGAGCTTGAGAAACTTGAGTACCATACATTGAACAGGAATTAATTGGCCAACATTTGCATAGCATGCATTGAAAATCATGCACATTGCATAGCATACACTACTTTCAGGAAAGTATAGTGTATAAATTCAAGAAGTAGGGGTGTTCCAACATCCCACATGGAGAAGACAGATATGAAAAGACTTTGCAAGTTTGAAAAAAAACTTGTCAGGTAAGTTCCTAATCCTTGGAATAAGATGTCTTTTGGTATCAGGATCGATTTATAAGACCTTTGGGCATAATCTCCTGAAATTCCCTCAAACACAACTTTCAACTCTTTCGGACATGATTGTCTAGGAGTATTTATTTTCCAAGTCCGTTGCCTCTGTTTAGAGGAGCAATTTACTTTTCTAAAGTCGTGGTACCTCTGTTTAGAGGAGCAATTTATTTTTCCAAAGTCGTGGTGCCTCTGTTTAGAGGAGCAATTTACTTTTCAAGTTCGTTGCCTCTGTTTAGAGGAGCAATTTACTTTTCCAAAGTCGTGGTGCCTCTGTTTAGAGGAGCAATTTACTTTTCCAAAGTCGTGGTACCTCTGTTTAGAGGAGCAATTTATTTTTCCAAAGTCGTGGTGCCTCTGTTTAGAGGAGCAATTTACTTTTCAAGTTCGTTGCCTCTGTTTAGAGGAGCAATTTACTTTTCCAAAATCGTGGTGCCTCTGTTTAGAGGAGCAATTTATGTTTCTCAGAGTCGTTGAGTCTCTGTTTAAAGGAGCTTTGGTAAAAAAAAAAAAAAAAACACAAAAGAAAAACAAAAAAAACAAAAAAATGAAAATGTTGAGTTGAGTCTTGATTGGGTGTCTACGTCTTTGCGCAATTTCTATTTCACAGAAAATGTGCAAAGAGGGGCAGCTGTAGACACCCAATTTGGTCCAGGCCCGGATCAATTGGGCCTGGCCCAAAGGGGTAAGTCCAATTGTATCTTGGTTATTATTATTTTATTTTTTATTTTATGTATATCCTATATATTTATTATTTACTTATTATTACTAATATATATTTTTTATTTTTATCTTTTATTTTATTTATTTTCGTATTTTTGTATATCTGATATTATTCTTTTTATTTATCCCATAATATTTTTTTTTTATTTATCTTTTCTAATTATCTAGTATTTTTTTTATTTGATTTTTGGAGGGCTAGGATTGAAAGTGGAAGAATCCCATTGAAAATGGGAATTCAATCAGAAGAGTCCAGTGGGATTCAAAGATTGAATTTCCGTCCAAGGAGGAATTGGGATTGATCAGGAACTCCTGATCAATCCCTATAAAAGGGACTCTGGAACAGAATGCAAAACACAGAGAAAACAGTAAGCAAAGCTACTGATTTGAGAGAAAAGGAGGCGTATAAGAAGCTAAGAAAAGTTTAGGAGTGTTATGGGAGTGAGAAAAAATTTTTAGAAATTTTTGGCGCAAATTTTTTCTGGAAATTTCTGGGAAATTTCCAGATTTCGACGAATTTTTCGGCGAAGTTTGAATTTTCCGGTGAAATTTCGGCCAACATTGAAGTTTTCGGTGACCAACCCAGTTTCCGACGAAGATCCCAGAAACCGGTGATCTTCCGGCCAACTTCCGGTGAAATTTCTAGATTCCGGCGACTTTTTCCAGAATCCGGCGAAAATTCCACCGGTGTTCTTCAGTGTTTAGAGAGAAGGGAGAGGAAAAAGGAAGAAGAGAGAGAGAGAGGAGAAGGGTTCTGCCGAAAAACAGAGGGAAGTGCCTTTTATACATTTTTAAAACGACGTCGTTTTGGCCTTAAGTAACCCAGAGGATCCGCGCGTTTTGTCGAAACCGACCCGACCCGGGCGTCGACCCGCTTTTTGACCCGGGCGTGCTAGCCCCCCTCCGAGCCGAGCCGAGCCGAACCGAGCTTCCAAGCCGCTCCCCCGAGCCGTTTTCCTGTCTTGAGCCGAGCCGTTCCAGGTTTTTTTTTTTTTTCTTTGTTTATTTGTTTATTTTATTTTTTATTTATTAGATTAGGTTTATGTAATATTCTTTTTATTTATTTTTATTTATTTTTTATTATTTTATTTTCTTTAAATAAAAATAAAAAATTCCAAAAAAAATATATTTTTAAGGAAAAGTTGAAAGTATCAATTTTCCTTAGAAATAAATTTCCAAAAAATATTTTTGGGGAAAAAATTGAAAGTATGAATTTTCCTTAGAAATAAATTTCAAAAAAATATATTTTTAGGGAAAAGTTGAAAGTACCAATTTTCCTTAGAAATAAATTTCCAAAAAATATTTTTAGGGAAAAGTTGAAAGTATCAATTTTCCTTAAAAGAAAAATAAATTTCCAAAAAAAATATTTTTGGGGAAAAGTTGAAAGTATCAATTTTCCTTGAAAATCAAAATTTCAAAAAAAAATATTTTTGGGGAAAAGTTGAATAAAGTATCAATTTTCCTTAAAAATGAATTTTCAAAAAAAAGGTTTTTGAGGAAAAGTTGAAAGTATCAATTTTCCTTGAAAATCGAAATTTCCAAAAAATATTTTTGGAGAAAAGTTGAAAGTATCAATTTTCCCTACAAAAAAAAAATCATTCTTTCCTTCCTTTCTATCTTAATTTTGATTTTGTTTTTTTCTTTAAATAATCCGACGACGGAGCTTCTGCAAGTGAAACAGTAGTTTTTATTGCATACTCTTGAGGTGAGGGAATTTTCTCAATTTTCTGCTAAAATTATTAGAGTCAATTGAGAAAAATTTTCAATAATTAATTACTTGGTAAAATTTTAAGGCTTATTGGATAACACAAAGTTATGCTGGTACCATCTTTTGATGGGCGTTGTGAGAGTGGTATAACCTTCCTCACACGTAACCGAACTCCCGAACTCTGTTCTGGTTAGCAGACCTGAACCTATTCTTCTAGGGACCCTTAAACTTAAATGTTCCCTGAAAGGACATATTCCTTAGGTGGCCAATCACACCTAGACAAAAAAGATTGGTGGCGACTCCCTGAAAGTCAATGTCTAGCGATAGATCCCCGAATCTAGACGTTATGACAGTCATTAATCCTACTACTTATTTTTTAGACATATGAAACTTCTTGATAATGGTTTTTAAAATGCAAGGTTATGTTTATTATAATATTTTATTAAATGAAAAGTGGGAAACAAAAATATAATAGAGAGAATAATTATTATTATTGCTGTTATATTTGAAATTTTAAATACTTATCTTTTTAATTTTTATATTAACACATTTTTTTTTCAAGTAAAAAAAGTGATAAAATGAATTGTGCATATGAATATTAAGCCACAAAATATTATTTTTCGTGAAAGTAATGATAGTAAGTTTTATTTAGTTAATAAATAATTTTCAATTCAAGAATTTCTGGATTATTTTTTACTGTTTTGTAATTTAAGTAGGTTTTTATATATTTTTTAATTTGAGTAAGTCTCTTACATTAATTATTGGTTTTGGAATCACACAAATTTAAAAGTGGGAATCAACTATATTTCAAAGAAATTTCTTTTGAATCCAAAGTAATTTTTTTATTTATTGGTTACATAAATATTTTATTGTGAATTGATGTTTAATTGTTAACAGATATTTTAATATAGTCTTTTTAGTTTATTTGTAGCAATAAATTTTAATTAATAATTTTACTAATTTAAAATATTTTAATTAATAAATAAAATTAATCCATGTATTGCATGTGTTACAAACTAGTGGTTATATAAATAAAGATTACAAAAATTTCAAATAACATTTTAATCCTTTATTTAAAAAATATTTTTATTAAAAATTTTGAGAAAAAATTTATTGTTTTATAAACACAAAAAAAATTTATGCATAAATACTATTTTAATTACTTTTTTACATGTTATCTACCTTTTTATTGATCTCTATCAATTTATTAATTTTAATTTTTTTAAAAAATCAACTTCTATCTAACCATTTTTTAATGAAAAACTTTACAAATTTGAGCTAATTAGAAAACCTCACCTAAATTTTCTCATATACTTAATTGGGGTAACCTCTACCTTCCGTATGTATCAACTTGATAGTTGATAAATATGCTCCCAATATATATTCCAAATTTTGCAAACAGGATAATGACAACTTCAATTGACCTTTTTGAGTGTGATACTATGTTTGATCATTTGTCGGCAAGATGCCTTCTTTCCACATTCCATTATGACAATTACTAAAAAACGACAGGAAAAAAATCCCACCCATGAGGAGGGAACTTTAATTAGAAAGTGGAATGCCTTTTTTAACGCCTTTTAGCAGACAATAGTTGTTTAAGCTATTAATTTAAGGTATGTTAAATTGTTATCTATAAAGATATTTTTAAATTAAATGAGGATGCAATATCTAATAGATGTGGCAATTTGTGTATTTATGTTATATAAAATATTGATAATTCATGTATTTGTATTATGTTTTATATAAAAATTATGTATTATAATTTGTATCGATATAAAAATATTAAACATATTTTTTTATTTTTTAAACTCATATATGATTTTTGTTAAAATTTTAAATCGTATTACCTTCATATCTTTTATTCATATCATTTTCATGCTGTATCATTGTGCTGTATTTTAAATTGTCAAATCTAATTAATATCTAATATGTTAACTAAAACTATTTTTATAATATTCATTAACAATTCTTTAAAATTATACATTTTAGGTTAAACTTAAAATACTATTTTAACTATTTTAATTTGTCAGACGTTTGGACATATGCCATATTATATAAATAAATATATATATATATATACACATTTTTTAATATATTATGCAATGTACAAATAAAAAAGTTTTATATAATTTTTTAATCATTTATTTTAATATATACTAAGAAAGAGATTAAACAACTTTTTTTTTAATTTTTACTTATCTCTCTCATCTTTTAGATCTATTGAAATTAATAATTAAAAAAATCTATAAAACTTTTTCTTTTATATTGTGTAAATTAATCCTTCTATATATATATTATATTCCAAAATTTGTAAAAACAGTCAAAGACGTCTCAATCCAACTATGTTAGAATAGAAGTTTGGTGAAGTTTAAGATTATTTAAGGTAAAGGTATAATACTTCCTTTGTGTTTGTCTTGTTAGAAGCAAATATTCCTTTCACTTTCCCACTTGCAAACAAAAAGAAACTTTCAAAACCTAGGCGACCATTAATTATTTTCTAGTATTAAAGCTCTGTTTGCTTTTTTTTTTTTTGTTATTATCTAAATAATTAATAAAAAATGTAAATAAAATTTTATAATAAAAATTGTAAAAAATTACGAAAAGCACAAAAATAAAAATGACTAACATATATTATAGTTACTATGATATTAAATTAAAATTATTTTAACATACAATCAATATAAAAAGTTTCAAACAAATATCTTAAATCTTAAATAAATATAGAAGAGATAAATTAAATTGTAACAAAATTTGAAGTAAAATTACAAAAAAAAATTAAACCAATACATCAAATAATAACAAATATATGGAATACAAATTTATATTAAAGTTGATAACAAATATATGGAATATTGAAAATGATGTGATCAAATATATTCTATATATTTGATGTATTAGTTTAATTTCTATGAAATTTATATTTCCAAAACATTTACACTTTTCATTCAAAATTTATATGTAGTATATATAATGGTTAAAAAGGAGTATTTTTTACCTATGTCAAATTAAGAATTTCATTTTTAGTCAAAATGTCACATACAAAATGTCTCATGTTTTGGCACACCTCTTTTCAATTCTTTGTATCACATAGATACTATTAGTAATTTAATATTAAAATTTTAATAAATTATTAAATTAATATTGAATATTGAAATAATATTAAAATAATAATAAAAATAATAACATTAGTTAAATAATATTAAAATATTATTAACTTAATATTAATAATAAAATATTATTAAAATAATATTTATCATAACGTATAGATTCGTAGACTTATTACTAGATATAGACTTAAGAAGTCACCACAAATATTTTTTGTTTAGGCGTGATTGATCTCCTGATTGAATTTATTCTATTTAAAGAGGAATCCCAAGATAAACTTAAGTGTCTTTAAATAGTAGATTTTAAAATCTACGAAACTCAATTTTAAGTTCAAGAGTATAATTACATATGATGAAAGTTATAACACCTTCATAGTTCTCATCTAAAGGATGGTACTAGTTTGATTTCAAATTATCTAAGTCTTGAAATATTCTTATAATTTTACTAAGTAATTTAATTATTAGAAATTGATCCTAAAATTATTCTAATAGTTTGCTAGTAATTTAAGATAATTTTTTTTACCTCAGAAGTATTCATAGAGACTAATGTCTCACTCTAAAGAGGTTTTGTCATCGGGTTCATTAATATATTTTATTTAAAAAATAATTAGTAAAATCCTGCAATAGTTTGGTAAGATTTTACTTTGATGCAGATCTCTCAACGGTTTGATGAGATTTTATTTGAAAATCATTTATAAAATTTTACTTTGAGAAAATTCATTAAATTTTTCAATAGTTCGGTTAGATTTAATTTCAAAATTTTGATCCTCCAATAATTTGTTAGGACTAAAAATGTATTATTTTATTTTATTTAAAAAATTCATTAAGTCCTCCAATAGTTTGGTATGACTTAATTAAATATTTAAATCCTCTAATAGTTTAGTAAGATTAAAAATTTTTATTTTTTAATTCCCTTTTTAAATTAAAAAAATCAAATAAAACAAAAATTATCATGAAAAATAATATTATGCAAATAATAATATAACATCATACAATAATAATATGATATCATGCAATTAATATAAATTATCATGTAATTAAGATAAAATATCATGCAAATTAATTAATAATCATCCAAAAATGAATCACACAAACAAAATCATGCAAACAAATATTTTAAAAATCATGTAATTAAATAAAATATATAATCATATCAGGCAAAATATAACATGCAAAATTTAAATACGAAAAATAGGAGAATAAAAATAAAATAAAAAATAGAGAAACAAAAAATAAAATCAAATAAAATAAAAAAAATAAAAAGGAAAAAGAAAAAAGAAAACTTGTGATTGAATAGGGCTTGAAGCACGGATCTTCACATAGGTCACTGGGTTCACGCGAAAACTTCAAACTTCAATTGGAAAGTTTATCTTAAACTCAGAAAATACTTAGAAAAGTTTTTAGATTTTTAAAAACTTAACAAAAATCTCAGAATAAAAAACCAACAAAAAAACCCCAACAAAAATTCCAGAAGCTCAATAGAATATGAAATCAAATTTAAAAATTAAAACCCAAATTTAGGAAACCCAAAAGCAAATCAAATCAAACTCAGAATGAAATAAAATAATAAAAAAAAATCTCAGAATTTGCTTGAATGATTTCTTCCCAAAATTAAAAAACTAGGAAACTAAGATCCCTTGAATTTTTTTCTTTTTTCTCCCTTTGTGTGTGATTTGTATTTATTTATCGAGATTGAATCCCTCTAATTTTGGAAAATTAATCAAATTGATTATGGTTTTATTGTAATTTTGTAATTTAGGATTTGATTTTGAGTTTTTCCTTTCACGGGATTTGCATGAATCAGGCCAAAATCCTTCGTTTTTTTTTTATTTCTCTTTTTTATTTTTTTTACCTTTTTTTTACTTTTGACTTTTTTTTAAAACAATTAAAATTAAATGAAATAAATAAATCAAATCAAATCAAATTAAAATTAAAAAATTTTCTATTGGGCCTGAAGCTTCCTAATTGAGCTCAATTTTATGGTCGAAGCCCATTTTCAATCTTGAAAAAATTTTAGACAAAATGAAGTGTTTATAGTTGCTCCTCTTTACATAGTTTTTATAAAACAAAAATTGCATAAAGACAAAAGACATCCATTTTGTTCAGGTACAAAAAAATAAAAACAATCTTGAAATTCAAAGATTCATAATTTGAAAATTCAATAGTTCACAAAATTTCAAAGATTTGTTAAGCTCCATAACAAGAACTGAAAGATTCTATGACTTCAAGATTTGCAAAAAATTCATAATAATTTTAAATTTTCAAAGATTCAAGATTCGCAAAGGTTTTCAAATTCTCAAGAATTTCAAGTTTCGCAAAGATTTTAGATTTGCAAAATTTCAAGTTTCGCAGAGATTTCTAATTCACAAAGGTTTTAGATTTGTAAAAATTTTTAGATTGACAAGAATTTTCAAGTTTTACAAAGGTTCTAGATTCGTAAATATTTCAAGTTTCGTAGAGATTTTAGATTATTAAAAATTTGAATCAAAATTACAAAAAAATTAAACTAATACATCAAATAATAGCAAATATATGGAATACAAATTTATATTAAAGTTGATAACAAATATATGGAATATTGAAAATGATGTGATCAAATATTCCATATATTTGATGTATTAGTTTAATTTATATTAAATTTATATTTCTAAAACATTTACACTTTTCTTTCAAAATTTAAATATAGTATATATAATGGTTAAAGAGGAGTATTTTTTATCTATTTCAAATTAAGAATTTCATTTTTAGTCGAAATGTCACTTACAGAATGTCTCATGTTTTGGCACACCTATTTTCAATTCTTTGTATCACATGGATACTATTATTAACTTAATAATAAAATTTTAATAAACTATTAAATTAATATTGAATATTGAAATAATATTAAAATAATAATAAAAGTGATAACATTTGTTAAATAATATTAAAATATTATTAACTTAATATTAAATAATAAAATAATATTTAATATTCAAAATTATTAAGATATATTAAATATTAAATATTAAAATAATAATAAAGAACACTAAATATTAACATATTACAAATTAATATTTAGTACAAAATAATATTAAAATATTATTATAGTAATATTAATTATTAAAATCATATTAAATATTATTTTATATTAAAATATTATTAAAATGATATTAAATTTTAAAAATTAAAAATTAAAAATTTAATATTAAAATAACATTAAAATATTATAAAATTATTTAAATAGTATTAAAGTATTATTAAATCACTATTTAATATTAAAATGATATGAAATATTGTTAAATTAGTACATAATATTAATATATTATTTAAATAAATATTTCAAACCTAATATTAAAATATTATTAAAATAATATTAAATATTAAAATATTATTAAATTAATATTTATAACAAAATATTACAAAATATTTAAAATTATTTTATTAAAATTTAATATTATTATATTAAAATTTAATATTATTATATTAAAATTTAATATGATTAGTTAATATTTAATATTATTCAATAATATTTAATATTATTAAATAATAGCTAATAATATTAAATTAATATTGAATATTATTTAGTATTAAAATATTATTAAAATATTATTAAAATTTTTAAAAAATAATAATTAAATATGTAATACAAAATAAAAATAAAGTATTATAAATTTAATTAAATAATATTAAGATACTATTAAATTAATATTTCATATTAAAGTATTATTAATATAATATTTTATTTTAAATATTGTTAAATTAATATTTAATATTAGAATATAATTAAAATAAAATTTTATGTTAAAATTGTTATATTAAAATATTATTAAATTAATATTAATATAAAATATTAGCAAATGTTGAATATTATTTAATTAATATTTAATATTATTAAATTGAAATTTAATATGATTAAATTAATATTTAATATTGTTCAATAATATTTAATGGTATTAAATTAATATTGAATAATATTAAATGAAAATTGAATATATTAAATTATTACTAATATTTTATTGATTTTATTAATTAATAATTTTGATAATAAATTATAAGGGTAAAGTGGTTTTTTAAACTAATTCTTTTCATGTTCTTTGAATTAATTAATACTAATTTCTTATCTATTCTATTATAATGAACCAAACTTTATAATACATATTTTATTTTATTCTTCTTATTTTTTTATTTTCACATAATACTAGTTCCATTTCCCATCTATTACATTCCGCAAACCAAACGTGCAATAAGGGTTTATATTCAATTCACTATCAGTGTATTATTTTTATACGTTAACAATGTCTCATATGTTATCACCTTATTAATTAATTAATTAATTTTAAAAAAAAATTAAAAATGCTTAAAAGATAAAAATTTTAATAATTACTTTTATTCAATTATATAATTTTTAATTTTTATCTTTAAGATTCTTAATCTTTTAAATTTATTAATTAATAAAATGATATCATACAATACATTTTCAGTGTATAAGAATAATTTATGATGGAGCATCAAATGTTTGACAACAATATACAAGTTTTACATACACTTTTAGGCACCCATATGGTGGCACATTGTTAATGAACTAATGAACAAAATTAAAAGTTAACTTACCCTTAAAAATAAATATAAACTCGAGTAATAAATCATCATAAAATTGGATCAAATTCACACTAAATATTATTCAAACTGAAGAAGTAAAGTTTAAGTATGAGTCCTTAGCTTCTTGGTCTAATAACTAAAAGAGCTCTTAGGAAAACATAAAGATTTTAGTTTGGAACCAAGACGTCCTCCCTTCCCGTGGACTATGCCCATCCTCTGTACCAAAAAAAAAAAGTTTAACTACTGTAAAACAAGCAAAGCAACAGGGAATAGAATACTGCCCACTGAATTGCTTAATCATCATCCTTTTTAGTAACGAATAGTAGGCCAATAAGTCGACATAAAGACCTCGATGAGGAGATGAGATTGTGACCATATAAAGAAGACAATTGGAAGAGCAGCCATTATAGTCATTGGAATGATAGTCGAACTTCTAAGCATCACCTTAGGACCAGGTACTGCATCTATGAGCATAATCAAGGCTGAACTGGAGGCTACCAACATGGCCGCTATGGAAAAAATTAAGGTCACAAGACCCAAAAGTAACCTCTTTGGCAAGGCTTCAAGAAAATCTTCTTTGGCATATCGTGAAGTCAGGATTCGCACGAACAACAATAATGAAAAAGAAGAAGAAAAGAGTGCAGCAGCATCTGCCATGAAAAAGACTTTGAAGATAGTTTCATGCCTTAAGTTTGGTATTCCCTTCTCGTTGTTTCCTGGTACAGCAATTATTGCTGCGAACACCATAGCGATGATTAGTGCATCCACAACCATACATGATGTGGCAGTGTCCCTCAACCATTTCTCCCCTTCCTTCACCAAATCCTTATGTTCATCATCAAACACTTCTCTTGGAGTTTTTTTCCCAGAGTTTTGTTCTTCCGAGAGTGATGGATGGACGAAACTTTCTACTGCCTATGGAAGAAAAAAAGAATTCATATTAAATTTTTTTTAAAAAAATTATGGTTAACATATTTGCAGGTTTTGCATGCCTAATCCACTCTCCAAACGATGGTAAGACCAATTGAAGAAGTTTTCATGTAAGAAATTGGAAGATTATAATGCCAAAACACTATTCTAACTCCACCATGACCAAAAATTTTAAATGTTTAAATGATATTGATTCATGCATATAAAATGCTAATATATATTTGGTTTGATTCTCTTAAGCTGAAAGTAAAATCATCAATTATCTTAGGCAATATTTTATTTTTCATTCACAATTTTTAAAATTTAATTTTTGAATCACAATATTTTAAAAAATTTTAAATTCATCTATCTCATCAACCGTAATTTTATCATATTTTAAAGACAGTTGATGAAAATGGATGAACTTAAAACAACATATTCAAAAGTGATAATCCAAAAATTAAAATTTAAACATCGCTGATAGATATGAAATATTATACAAAAATTGTAAATGTATAATGTAATTTATATTACTCCTTAAGTTAGTAAAGATCTATTACCTTGAACCAATGCATCTCCCACTGCATTTGCAAAGCGGCACCATTAATATGCGTTGAAGGTATGCACCTACCAGCTAAATGAACTATGTTTTCTTTGTTCTTGCATGGATAACTTGCAACCCATTTTTGGGATAGACCCCTTTTGTAGATCAAATTGAAAACTTTTTCTCGGCGATGTAAAACTGCAAGCTGAAAAATATTATAATTGTTATCGTCATAGAACATTGATGAAGATGAGTATACTTGTAAAATTTCTTCGACTATCTCTCGAATCCCCAAACTTGCAGCTTTCAAAATCGGCGGCTTTAGTGTATCTGAGGCATTGTCGAATGTCCAGACAACTCCAGTGCACATTGATTTGACGAGTTGACGAGCTTGCTCATTCATCAACTCGGTTTTATAAATGCTTTCAACCCTTGGAACTGCCATTCAACAGGTAAAAAAGACAAAAATTTTTATTCAATATTAATTAAAGAGAATTATGTGCTAATTTGGTGAAAAAAAAATCAATAAATCTAATTAAGTGAGAGAATTACTGATTAAACAAACTATAAAAAAGGCTAGTCGTCTACACTGCTCAAAAAAATTTATTGAGCTCTTGATATGTTCCCTTCCCTGATTTGTAAGATTCTCTCTATCTCTATCAACAATATTAATAGGCAGGAAATCATCATTTTTGAGCTGAGTGGATGTAACAGTAACTTCCTTTGTCACCGAAATAACTGCAAATTAAGATAGGAGAGAAGAGAAAAAAAAAGTTATTTATTAATTTGTCTTCACAAATCTAGGGATGGTAACAGATTGGGTCGGGGCATGTTTTTGTTTATCTTGAATCTGACCCAACCCGAAATTTTTTTTATTTTTTTCATATTCAAATTCGATCCGATATTACATAAATCATTCCTGACCTGACCCGAAATTAATAAAATATTATTTTTTAAAAATATAAAATATTATTTTTAAATATAAATATTTAAATATATAATTATATAAATATATAAATAAATAATTAAATAAATAATTAAAAAATAATTTTATATAATATCGGGTTGGGTTTGGTTAAAATCCAAACCTGACCTAACCCCAATTTTTTTTTAACTTTACTTGATTTGACCCGACTCAAAATTTAATTTAAAAAAAAAAATTAATCCTATAAGATGGGGTCATATCCGAACCTGTCGAAAGCGGGTCGGATTGCCGACCCTACACAAATGTATCACCTCTCTCGTTTCTAGTATTTGAAGAATAAAGAATAAAAATTGGCAATCATTTACTCAAAATTTACTTTTGTTAAGTAAATCGTTTCTAACACTAATTCTATTAACAATAAATTAAGGTGGCCTAAAATACAACGAATAAAATTATGATATACGATTACAATTGCCACACCAAATGCAAAATTGGGCCTCACCTTTCCTTTCTCTCTCCCTCTCAATACCCCTTTCTATTATTTTTTTTTTAAAAATAGATTTTTAAAAATTTCTTAATTTTTTTATTTCAAAAATTAAAAGTAAAAATATTATTTTATTTTTCCAAAAATTTTTGTTTTAATTTCAAAAATTTTAAGAAAAAAAATGTATTTTTCAAAAATAAATATTTTTATTTTTCAAAATTTCCCAAAATTTTATTTTAATTTCAAAATAAAAATTCTAAGAAAACCATTTTTTTATTTCTTAAATGTAAAAATTTAATTTCTTAATTTAATTTTTTTACTTTGTGAATTTTTTCATTTAAAAATAATATAACATGACATGTGATATCTTTTTGTTATTGAAATGTCTGCATGTCAAGATTAGAAGAGATGTTGAAAAAACAAAAACCTTTAAATACTAATTTGCTCTCGTAACTCTATGGGTTATGTGGTTTTGATATTTAATGAATAAAAATTCGTGCTCATATACTCAAACTTTATTTTTGTTAAGGAGAGAGCAAAAAAGAAAAGAAAGAAAGAGAGGGAAGGGCACGACCGATAAACAACAAATTTGGTCAGCCAGATGCAAGGGAAAGGATAGGGGGAACAAGAAGGGAACAAGGGGTACGGAGAGGGTCTATCGGCTACTGATCTGGCCCTTTCCCGTTTCTCTTGCTCTCTCCCTACACTCCTTTTCTGTTTTTTTAAAATTAGATTTTTTACTTCAAAAATTAAAAGTAAAAAATATATTTTTTGTTTTTTTGGTTTCACTTTTTCAAAAAAATTTATTTTAAGTTCACAAATTTTAATTAAGAAAAAATATACTTTTTCAAAAATGAATTTTTAATTTTTTTCAAAATTTCAAATTTTTTTTTAATTTCAAAAAATTAAGAAATAAAAAATAAAAAATTTAAATTCTTTATTTTTTATATTTTATTTTTAAATTTTTGCATTTTTTTAAATAATAATTTTAAAATAAAATAACATAACATTTGACACATTTTTATTATAGTCAACGATATAATTTGTCTAACGAAAATAAACTTTAAATATCTAATTGTGAATTTTTATTTTTTAAGTAGCAAATTGATAAAAATACTATAATTCGGAAAACAAATGAACATTTAACTTAAAAAAAATATAATTAAATTGTATCTTTTTTTTATATATAAATATTAGAGTTAAGGCATGGTAACTTATACTTTGATTACATTGCATATCTACATTCATATAAATGATTGATTTTATTTGATTATTGATTTTAGAGGGACTCCAACACAAAAGAAAATTAGATTTTCAATTCCAAAACCAATTGAATTGGTATTAGACCCAAATCAGACCAAGATGGACTGAGACTTGGTTTGAAACAAACTACATTTATTTGTCTTATCATCCACACTTGATCAAAATCAAAGATTGATGGACTTGCTCAAGGATCCAAGTATAAAAAGAAGATGCAAGCTAAAGAAGGTATAAAAAAATATTGCACATAAAGTCTAATGGGCAAATAGATATTAGGTTTATTTTATTTTATTTTTCTTTTTTACCAAAATCTAGATTTAAAAGAATTAAACAAAATATGTAATTCTTCATGTCATTATTTGTATACAAATTAAATGAATAAAAAATTAGTAAATGGATTGATATGAATGTAAAGAGACGAACCTTTATAGATCAAGCGATCCAAAAATGTAAACTTACATCCACTTTCAAATCCGAGAGGTTTTTTAGCCAATTGGTTTAGAATTCTTTTCCTTTGTTTGAAATTATCACGATATAAATTTGGATACCGCTTTATCATAGCAAGAGCTAGATCTGTAGATACAAATATAATTAATATAATTAATATTTGCTAGGGAACACAAATGAAAATACAAAATTATCCATCAATAATTAATATCATAAATGTAACTCATAAGAGTTAATATAATTGGTAAAGAGATAGAGAAGTATTTTAAAAATAAAATTTTGATTTTATCGGCCATATTACTAGAAAAAGCAATAGTGTAATATATATTTGTTTTGACGAAAATTCAACATCATGGAGGGGGTGAGTTTCTCTTACCATAGAGATTTGCAGATATCAGATATTGGACGAACGTAGCACCATTATCACCGGAGAAGAAGCTCTGGTCATCCATTTGAGTTGTTTCAGCCACTGATAACAGACAGCGAATCGTTTCCTCGTGCCCAAACCTGGCAGCAGCATGGAATGGAGAATCACCACTGTCGTTAACCCGTTTCAGCAAGTCTGGGTTCTTGAGGGCCATCATCTTCACAGCTTTAGTGTTGCCCACATAGGCTGCGTTGCTCAGGGCAGTGTCACGGTGATAATCGGTTTTCCCGAGTGAGGCTGCGTCAATTTTCCAAACAATTTCCTCTACAATCCACAGGGCTTTCTCCGAATTCACCGAAATGTGCAAAATTGTCTCATAAAAGGCTGTTATTGGAGATGTAAGAGCATGATTGCCAAGTAAGTCCAATTGCTTTTTCACTTCTTTCCAATCTTCAGTTACTATAGCCTTCCAAAGCTCCTCATATTTATCAAGATCCAGCTCCACGTTGCCCTCCTCCCGCTTCTTTATCTCTATTAGATTCCTTATCGTCGCTTTAAGAAGGAAAATATATATTGCTGAGTACTAATAAAAGAGTAGCTATAGCCAAAAACTGTAATCTTAATTTCAGATATAAGAACTAAGAAATCAAATCTTTGGTAGCTTCAATTTTCAAAATATTAAAGAGTAGTTAGTATGTATGATATACCCAACTGCCTTAATTGCTTACCTTCTGCATTGGTCATTGATGATGACCCATCTGCCTCATCATCAAGATTTATATTACCAAAGCGGCCTAATGTCGTTCGGAATGCAGTTTCTCCACTTGCTGGTAAATCTGCCATTGGTGACACACTGACAATCTTGGTTACAGACAGATACAGTTCTCGGGGATTTATAGAACTACAAAGGATCTATTATTGATGAAACTTTTAAAAAATATTTAATAAATTTTTTTTTTTTTATATTTATTCTCTTGTAGCACTCACTTGAGCTATGTACGGTCAACAGTAGCTGTCATGTGTCATGTGTCATTTTCTTTTTTTTAATTTTTAATTTTTTTTCTTTTTGCTTTTTTAACTTTTTCTTTTAAATTATTTAATAAATATTTTTTAAAATGATAAAAGAATATATTTTAAAAAAATTTTATTCTTTATATTTGGAACTCACTTGTACCAAACTTTCTTTTTTACTTTTTTTATTTTATCCTTTTAAACTTTTTTTTTAAAAAAATATTTAAAAAATAGTTTTTTATATTTTATTTTTTTAAAACCCATTTAATACCAATAGTATATCACATGTTTATTTTTTTCATTTTTCTTTTATTTTTTATATATTTAATAAAAAATTTTTATATTATATTTTTTTATACTCACTTAATCTCAGGAGGATTCCACATATTAAGTCATTTGACTTCTTTTTATGAATGAAAATGAAATATTTGTTGGAAATTAAACTTGAAACAATGTATCATGAATCTAACCATTTATAAATTTAGTTATTTATAAATCTAAAATATTTATGAACCTAATTAATTTTAAGTAAATGTATGTAGTTGAATGCACCTAGTTCTTAATGTCTTTTGTATTTAATATTTTGAATTTAAATTCATTTATTGAAAAGTATAAACACTCATATAATTCAATGAGTTAAGAAAAGTCAATCAAAATTAAAGTTCTAAATTTCTAAGTGACTTCCTCTTTTTTTTATTCTTTACATGAGTTTTTTTGTTAGTGGACAAAACTTACATAAAGTTTTTTAGGTGAAGTTTGTAAAGTTTTTTATTAAAAATAATTTAATAAAAATTTTAATATAAAATCCAAATCGATAAATTGATAGAGTTCAATATAAAATCAATAATATGTAAAAAAAATTATTAAAAATATTGATTATAATTTAAATTTAATTGATAGTTATTTAATAATAAAAATTCTGTCAACACCTTTACTAAAAATATTTATTTAAAAAATATATCAAAATTCATTTAATATTTTTCAAATTTTGCACACTTAATCTATATAACGAGATCTTTTAGTTTACTAATTTTAATTTTTATTTAATCATTTCTAATAGAGAATTTTATGAACTTCATATAAAAAATTTTATCTGAGTCTTTTCCTTTACGAGTATCCACCACCTCCCTACAATATCATATAAAGATCATGGATAACTAAAGTATTTTCTCGAATGTCATGAATCCTCTTATTTATTTATATCTTCATTCAATATTCTAATCATTGAGCTTATCACTTTAATCTTTATTCAATTAATTAACTTAATAACTAACTCCAAGACACGTACCTTTGCATTTTCTTTCCCTTTAATTTAATTTATTATAATCTAATTTATTCCGTGATGAATACCTTTGCATTTTTTCCATGATGGATAGCGGGGATGGAAAACCTTCCCCTTCAATTATTTTAATCTAATCTTTATTCCGTGTATCAGTACTTTTGGACAAACAAGAATTCCTTATGCTTCAAGTTTGAATATTGAGCATCCTTGCTTTTGGTAAGTCAAGACATTCTATTAGAATATCACAAATGATACAAAATATGAGACCATTAACAAATTCCAAACAAATTACAACATCTCTTAATTGAAAGACAACATAGACAAAAATTTAAAATTTAATTTGGTTGGTTTATACAATTATTCTTAATTAAGAGGTGATCACTTTAATAGCATACGCTTCAACATAATTTCAATCAAACACACCTATAAAGCAATTGAGCAGATTATGTTTTTGAATTTGCATTCATTCGAGTTTAAATTGTTTTGAATTTATTATTTCAGGTTCAAACCATCTTGAATTTGGATCATGACAAATTTAATTTATTTTGTGTTTAGCCTCTTTTGGATTTTTCCATTTGATCAATCTCATGTTAATTACAATTTGAATATTTTCATATTAAAACTTCAATTTTTTACAAAATTTAGATTGAATCTATATAAATTAATTTTATTTTTAGATTAATTTACATTTAAGCTGCTTTCAGTTTAGATTGTTTTTATTCGAATATTTTCGAATTCAAATTTTAAATTTCTTAATCAATCTAAATTATATTGAAATTTGATCTCAAGCCATTTGGACATTTTTCTGAGTTTTGTAATGTTTTTCCACCCCTAGTCTTTTTTGCAATATTCCAATAACTCTTACACCTCAAGCTAAGTTGGCGGTTTAATTAATATATACTAGTAAAATCTCCCTCACTTCGCAATGCTAAGTATCAATACCCTTTTCCACCCTAACTACAATAATAAAATGTAAAAAAAAAAAATCAATTAAAATAGGTTGTAACACACATGATCACTCTTCTTCCTTAAAAATCTCTTTAATTTTACTACTTTATTTTCTCCACATATTTGTCACCAATGCAACCTTCTATCGACATATATCCTAAATCTTAGTTACCGGCCATTCCAAGATTAGAGAGAAAAGGAAAAAATGAAGGAAAAAGTTTTAAACTCAACCATCACTATAGGGAATTAGTGGTGTTTATAAATGCCACTATATGATTTGCAACATTTGTCAAAAACACCACTAAAAGTACTGACTATTCCCATATCGAAAAAAATAGCGGTGTTTTAAAAAGAAAAATTGGCCAAAAATACCTTAATAATCCCCTGCTAAAAACACTAAAGTAGCTAAATCGGTTAGAGTATATGACTATTAATCATAAGATTCTATGTTTGATCCCCCTCTAGCATTTTGAGGGCTTTTAAAGGAGTCCAAAAATGCTTATTAGCAGCGTTTATATTATAAATGTTGCTATATTTATAAAAGTCAAAGTACATAGCAATGTTTAGGTCAACAAACACCACAAAAATACATTTTTAATGACGTTTTTAAATCCAAATATTGCTATATAAGAATTTAGTGATGTTTTATAAAAAAAGCCGCTAACCTTATAAAAACATGGAACTTTGTGATATTTATTTAAAAACACCGCTAAAAAACCGCTACTAAATCTCCATTTTCCTATAGTGCATTATATTAAAACTTTTCTTTTCTTTGTTCTTTCTTTCCTTGCTGCCAAACTGAAAAATGTTAATTTCTATATGTGGCCGGTATAATGAGAGATTATAAGTAACAAGGGAAGATTATATGAACAGAAATAATTGATATGATTAGATAAGAAAAAAGAAAGAAAGAAATCATTGAGATGAAAGGGAAATAAACAAAATGATAATACCACACCAAACACACCTCATAGTCTCTCTATATGGTGTATAGTTGTTCATAGAACGTGTGAATCATGTTCATTATATTTTGGTTTTTATGTTAATTTATGGAAATTAATAGTTACTGCTTAATTTGCCAATTACACCCCATTTCCCTTGACTATATAGATATTTGTTTTTTAGAAATACTATTAACTGTGTTTCCTTATCGTGTAGACACTGAGAAAATTGGCCATGGTTCTCAAAGGTCCAGAGTCATAGTCATTGGACAAAATAAGTTCTTGAACCTTAACCCAATAGTCCAATAGGTTTTTAAATTTTATTGATATAATATATTTTAGGTATATTTAAAAAATGCGATCAACAAAGGAGAAGTTGAATCTTAACACAAATTAGGTCATGTCCTGCACTTGATCAATTAGGAGATAAATCGTACAATATTGTGTTTTTTTTCTATTGAGGAGACCATAATTAGAAAATAAAAAAAAATTATAAGTGTCAAATTTTAAATATTAAATCTGTTAGATAATTTTTTTTTAAGGTGACCACATTTAGCTTTGAACATATATTTGTTCTTCTAATGAGAAAACACAGATGTATTTAGGAAGATTTAAACCCCAAATTAAATTCTGAACTTTGATACAAGTTAAATTAAAATCATGCTTGTTTCTTTAAATTCTTGCTATTTTATTTGTATATCATTAGACAATTCTAATTAGAGTGCCTTGTACATTGTCTTTTTGTTTTCAATCAAGATCCTAAAAAAAAATTACTAGGAAAAATCTTGAAAATCTTCATGATTACTCCCATCTCAGGCAAATTCTAATCAATTCGATTAATGATTTGTGTAATTTAAGAATATTCAACTAATTTTCAAACCAAAATTTAATACAACAAAAATATGTTACATCCAAATGTATATTAAGAAAATTAAGTTTGATAAATTAATTAATTTCATTTAGTGAATATTCAAATAATAAGGTAATTTTATTAGTTTAAATGAATTTTTACAAAATTAAATGAATTATAAATGGAATAAGTAAATTTAAATTTACAAAATTGAGACAACCAAAATACTCAAATAATTTATTTATTACTTATTTAATTAGGTCCAATATTTTATCAAATGGAGCCATTAATTTTGAACCCAAACATTTACAAAAGCATTAATTAATCAAAACGACTTTAAGTAAAATGGAAAAAAAAATAATTTAAGTTAGTGGCGTCAACTTTAATTCAACCAAAATGGCCAAATCAAAATAGCTTAACAATAATTAAAAAAAAAAAAACCTTTAATTACCTTCAACTTCTTGATTTAGTGATCAAAAAATCCTTAAAGAAGACACAAAGACTAAAATTTTAACCCTAACCTTCTCCCTTTCCTCTTGTTGTAAGGCTCTGTCCCTTTGAAAAAAAAAAAAAACCTTTAATTTCCCTCTAAATTGACTCAATTGCCCAACAAAAAGCTGCAAACTTGCAAGTGACTAGTGACTTCTTTTTATTCTTTTATGTGAACATCCTCTTACCCATTTATTCTTTTCTCTTGTTGTAAGGCTTTGTCCCTTTGAAAAAAAAAAAAAAAACCTTTAATTTCCCTCTAAAATGACTCAATTGCCCAACAAAAAGCTGCAAACTTGCAAGTGACTTCTTTTTATTCTTTTATGTGAACATCCACCACCTCCCAACAATATCATACAAAAATAATAATAAATATTCCAAAATCATGAATCCTTTTACCCATTTATATCTTCATTCAATATTGCTCTCGTTCCAATCATTTTGCTTATCAAAACTTTAATCTTCACTAGAATTTGAGCCAGTTACTTCGGAGTTGATAGTTTCTGGTCATTTTTTTTAATATATTATTATTATTATTTTAACATAAAAATAAAAAAATAGTACACACTACTATTCTAAAAACATTTATTATTAACTTATTCTGTTATATCAAGAGCATTATGATTTTTTTAATTATTTGATCAATTGTATGATCTTTTTAATTTATCGTATATTACATTTTTTTTTGTGAAAACAAAAAAAAAAAGAACAGTCCGATTTTTTTTAATGAAACAGGGTTTTTTTTTTTTTATGTATTTTGATATTTTTATTATTATATTTTTATAAGATTTTAGTATTTTATTTATTATAAATGAAAACTTTTATGTTTTGATATTTTCTTTTCTTTTTTCTTTGAAATCAATTGGACACTTCAATTGAGAATTATTCCTACTTGATGACAACTTTAATTGTAGTTATTATTATTATTGATGATTAATTCATCAGTGATTATTGATATTTTATATTTTATATTTTTATAATATTTTTCATGAAAACTATTTATTTAGAAAAAAGTTAAAGGAAAACTTAAAAGAGAAAAAATGATAAAATCTCAATTTTTTTCTTTTATTTTTTTAAACTTTTTTATGTAAAAGAATTCTAAAAAATTAAAGAAAAAATTAATAAGAGGAAAAGTAAAAAAAAAAAAAACACGGTTTTATTTTTCATTTCTTTTTCTTTTTCTTATATTTTATATTTTGTTTTTTTAAGAAAAAGCTTAAAAACTGTCCCTAAAAGTAAATAAATATATAAATTGATGATTTATCATTCGATTAAACCTCATTATATTTTTCTATTTTTATGAAAAAGTAAAAAAAAAAAAAAAGAAATTGTGGTTGGGTGGCTAATTGAATGATAAATGTCATTCAGTTACCTCAAATTAATCCAAAAATTAAAATGTGTCTTCAAATTATCAAAAACTCAGTTAAGGCCTTATTTTAATAAAAAGTATAGATCGATTAACTTAATCATTACAAAAAACCATACGTTTTCATTTCGTTTCCCTTTAACTTACTTTATTCTAATCTAATTTATTTAATGATTAATTAGCCTCACTTTATACCTTTTGCATTTATTTTCTTGATGAATTGTGGGGAATTGTTTCCATTTTAATCTAATTCTTTTTAACTACGTTATACCTTTGCATTTTGGTTTAAAGTATTATTGGACCGACAACTATTTCTTATGCTTCAAGTTTGAACGTTGTGCATTCTTTTATTTTTTTATTTTTTATTTTTTTACGTAAAAGTTTAGGATAAGGTGAGATATTTTTAGTTTAAGACTACAACAAAATTATAAGTTTCAAAGAATATTTACATTAAATTTATAAATCGTTCATTACAAGAAATTACTAGTAATGAGATTCGAACCTAAACTTTACAAGCGAAGCATTCGAATTTACTCTACCAACTCACCCAACTCTGTTTCCACGAATTACCTTTTGACTATTATGTTATACCTTTGCATTTTGGTCTAAAGTAGTATTGGACTGACAATAATTAATTCTTTATACTTCAAATTTAAACGTTGGGCTTCCTTGTTTTTTTTTACTTAAAAGTTTAGGGTTGGGTAAAACTTTTTCAATTCATGACCATAACAAACTACAGTTTTTAACAAAGATTTACATTAGATTTACAAATCGTTCACTAAAAAAAATTATTAGTAATAAGATTCAAACCTAGACTTTACAAGTGAAGCATTTGAATTAATCTTACCAACTTAACCAACTCTATTATAATGAATTACCTTTTGACTATTACGTTATACCTTCGCATTGGTTTGGCATCTAGCAATACATGTATATAATGGTCATGTGCCTAAGTGGGAAAAAGACCAAGTGGAATGTCAAGTATTTTCTGAAATTTGGAGAGCAAGTGGTATAGTGATGGAGATTTCAGAGCTATTAGGCGGTGGGAGGATAGAAAAGGTGTGATAGTGACTAAGTGAGCTGAGGTATTAGCTTTGGTGTGTATCAAACGGCAAGGTTGGCTATATGAGAAGGAAGTGGTTTGGATAGGATTATCACCTTAGAGTGTGATGAGGGATCCTTGGTGAGAAAAGGTCATGTATAGGGCACTAAAATTCGACACAATTGGGCCTAGTTGAGACATCCATTAAATGCCCAAAATAACATTAGATTTGAAGGTCTTCTTATAGGCATCAATTAGGCTATAGAATTGCTTCACTCTTCCCTTTTTTGCAGCTTCTGCATCATTGTCAAAACTGGTTCGAGCATAACCCAAAGGGTTGACACAAAAGTTTGAAACTAGAGGATCAAATATTGTAATGCTCATATCAGTTACAACAACATTATTTTGGTATCCACCAAGATAGACGTTAATGTACCGTCGACATGACCAACATTATCATCTAACCGAAGTGCAACCATAACAGATAGCAACTTTAAGAATGCATAGCGAGTTACCATAAAAAAATTCTCCTCTAGCTTTGCATTTTGAAGATATAGGGGTTTTACTATATCAACAGGTGTTGTATCAGCAGCATGCTCTAACAACTCCTTTGTTTGTTTCAATGTCATTTCCATGAATCTCTGTATAAACATTGGCAGATAAGTGACCAATATATCCATCATATATACATACTTGAATATCTTGACGCCTTTGTCATACACTTTGAAAGCATCTTCATAATATTTGTTTTCTTCTAACAAAAATGCATAGTTTATAATAATTTGTGTCATGGTAATTCGTAAATCTAGTATTTTTACATAGATTGCTCCAGTTGACTCCAACGTACCCTGACTTTCTTCTATGTCTATATAGAAAGTACCTCAAGGATTTATGGAGTTGCTCCATTTTGTTCTTTCCACTTTTTAATTTGATTTCATGTTTAGTTTTATAAGATTTCATGTTAGAAATATTTTGATGCGATTCAGAACTTCCATAAATCCATTTTTGGAAACTTGTTTAAAAACAAAGAATAATTAAATAATTTTACTTACAAAAAATTTGAAATAAAATTGGGGTGTAAAGAGAAAAAGGTGGGGTGCATTTAGCAATACACAAAATTAAAGTTCTAAACTTCTAAGTGACTTCTTCTTCTTTTTATTCTTTACGTGAGTTTTTTGTTAGTGGATAAAACTTACATAAAGTTTTTTAGGTGAAGATTATAAAAAATTTTTTTACAATGATTTAATAAAAACTTAAATAAAAAATTCAAACCAATAAACTGATAAAATTTAATGTGAAATCAATAATATGTAAAAAATTATTAAAAATATTGATTATAATTCAAATTTGATCGATACTTATTCAATGATAAAACTCTATCAACAATTTTACTAATAATGTCTATCTAAAAATATATCAAAATTCATTAAAATTTTTAAAATTTTACACACTTAAATTATGTAACGAGATTTTTTAATTTATCGATTTTTATTTTTATTTAATCATTTTTAATAGAGAATTTTATAAACTTCACCTAAAAAATTTCATCTAATTCTTTTCCTTTACGTGTATCCACCACCTCCCCACAATATCATATAAAGATCATTGATGACTAGTGTATTTTGTCCAATGTCGGGAATCCTCTTATTTATTTATATCTTCATTCAATATTCCAATCATTGTGCTTATCACTTTAATCTTTATTTGTTTAGTTAACTTAATAATTAACTCCAAAACACATACTTTTGCATTTTCTTTCCCTTTAATTTAATTTAATTTATTATAATCTAATATATTCCATGATGAATACCTTTGCATTTTTTCCATGATGGATAGTGGGGAAAACATTCCCCTTTAATTATTTTAATCTAATCTTTACTCCGTGAATTAGTACTTTTGGACTGGCAACAATTCCTTATTCTTCAAGTTTGAATGTTAAGCATCTTTGGTTTCGGTAAGTCAAGACATTCTATTAAAATATTACATACGATTAAAAAAAAATGAGACCACTAAAATGTTCAAAACAAATTACATGATCTCTTAATTGAAAGGTAACATATGCAAAAATTTAAAATTTAACTCAATTAATTCATGTAATTATTCTTAATTAATAAATAATCACTTTAATAGCATACACTTCATAATTTCAATCAAACACACTTATAAGACAATTGAACAAATTATGTTTTTGAATTTGCATCATTCAAGTTTCGATTTTTTGGAATTCATAATTTCGGGTTTGAATCATTTTAAATTTAGGTCATGACAAATTTGACTTATTTTGGGTTTAGTCTCTTTTGGGTTTTTCCGTTTGCTCAATCTCAGGTTAATTACAATTTGAATATTTTCATGTTAAAACTTCAAGTTTTACAAGTTTTAGATTGAATCCATATCTAGTTAATTTGCTTTTAGATTAATTTACATTCAAGCTACTTTCAGTTTAGATTGTTTTTATTCGAATATTTTCGAATTCGAATTTTAAATTTTTTTAATCAATTCGAATCATATTGAAATTTGATTTCAAGCCATTCGGACATTTTTCTGAGTTTGATAATATTTTTCCAACCCAGGTCTTTTTTTGCAATATTCCAATAACTCATACCTCTAGCTAAGTTAACAGGTTAATATATACTAGTAAAACCTCCCTCACTTCGCAACGCTAAGTATCAATACCCTTTTGCACCCTAACTACACTAATAGAATGTCACAAATTTCACTAGCGATCTTCCATTAATGAATTTAAATTCTCTTAGAACAAGACCCTTAATATATACAATAATCTATATATTTCTCTTTTAATTCTTGCTATGTCACCTTTATATATTTGGTTTGATATTCTTGTTTATCTAATCTTTATTAATTATGTACGCCACAGATGCTAAATTTGGACCAGTTCATATTGCATGAAGTGAGCTTGAAGGAAAAAAACCACGAGAACTGAAATGATTGAAAAAACAAAGAATTTGCCATGTTTCCTATCTTCTTCAGTACTTGGATGAGGCGAATAAGCCATCCTATCATGAGCTTGTAAGCCCTTTGATCAGTAGTTTGACAAACTGGAACACCCGGAGCTCCCCACATTCTCGTAAGACTAAAGCTATAATCACTTCCAATCCCGCAACATGCTTTTTGTGTCGATGTGCTGTCAAAACCTGTCTATACCAAACCATAACCAACGACCCTCTATACCAAAAAGAAAGTAAATTAATAAATTTTGAAATAACCGTAACAGATTTGCAAGGGAAGAATAGATATGATTGAAGGGTTTTTTTTTTTTTTTTTTTTATAGAATAGAACTTACTGTCACAGCATCCTTTATGGCTTGAATTTGAAAAACCGCATAGGCACCATGGATTTTCCTTGAAAAAGGGCATAGTTGTAGTCATTCTCTCCAATTTCCCCAACCATGAAAAGAGCTGTTTTTAAATTTCTTGAAACAACCTATTAAAAAAATGACAAATATTTGAAACATGGTTAGTTTTATTATTACTGAATTAGAATCAAACAAAACTAACAAAATAGTCTGTAAATAATTAAATAGAAAGATGATGAGGAGCCGAATTGCCAATACCTTCATCATCATCACCACATGAAAAAAGGTAGACATCCAATCAAGTTGCCTAGTGAGAGAATTGGTGGTAACTGGGGCTAGCTACAACACTATTACCATCCAGAGCTTCCACACAGTAGAACCAGCAACCGCGAAATTCACCCCATCACCACCACCTCCAGTAAACAATGCATCGCTATACAAGTAGGCCTTGAGAAAGGGAATTCCAGCAGATTGAGCTGTCAAAGTACAGTATAGTTTCAGTTCTGTTATCAGATACACGTGGAGTCACAGTGAGCTAGAAAATAAAAGCAAACAAAGCGTACTTACCTAGATAATCGATCACTAGTAAGCCATTGGAGCATTTTCCCGTTGCATTTTTGAAGAGGGTTTCACCATAAGGAGGCCTAGCAAAAACAGATGAAGGGTTCTCTCAGATCAAATTACCGGCGTCCGATATCGAATCACCAAGCTGATATATGGCATCAAACTGGCAAGTCCGAAACTAATTGCATGGCATGAAGGAGAATGAATAACAACAAACAGGAAACAGATGGCGAGAAGTGGAAAAGAAGCGAGCTAGCCATATTCCTGGAGATTCCGGAAGAATAAGCTCAAGGAAAACTTTGGCTATGGCCATGACTATGATTTGATGCATTGCCTCTGGTGCATGAATTATTTATACAGGGAAAAAGTAGTTTCACTTATAGTTGTAATAGTATTAATACTAATTAAAGAGGGTTTGGGAAAACAAATCCCATGCCGCTTTAGATTATTAGGATTATTTTGCAGTTTGGTATAATTATTATAGAATAATAATGGTTTAATTTGGTGGATTATTTTAATGATCTCCGATTTGGATTACATCTCATTTTCTTTTTTATCTTTTATTTATTTATTTATTTATTTTACAAAAAATGTCGTAGTAGTCAGAGATAAGAAAAGAAATTATAAATATTAAAATTTGAATCTATACTTGATGGATGTCATTTTCTAAAAATGATTATATAAATCTATTGAATTAAATCCGATTTTTTTATTTACTTTGAACAAAAAAATTATCAGGAGAAGTAATTATGTATAACGATCAAAATAACTTGCATTGGCTATATTTGTGAGTTGAGATATTTAAATTACTAACAATAATCAAGAGAAATTATTAAGTAAATGAACCAATTAAAATGGGATATAATATACTATAAAAAATTTAAAATGATGCAATACATTTGTGGCTTTAGATAAGTAAATTTGTAAACATGAGTTTGCATTACCACAAAATCAAAGCTCCATGGATCATACAAGCAGTGAATTTCACCATCCAAGAAGGGGAGGGTCAGTTGCCTCAAAATTTGCTTGTATTTGTCTCATCTACATTGATGTTTAACCTATCAAACACCCAAAACAAATTCTCATATTCTGAGCTTCATTTGATATTTAAAATACCAAATGCCCAAAATATAACAGCATTTCAACTTATGCCTTGTTTGAAAAGGGCTATGCTCCAAGGAAACTTGAGTTTAATGCTGTAACAAGTAAAACAATAATTGTGATGCAACAATTGAAGCAAATATACTTGATTACTTAAGGTGTAATCGTAAAAAGTGAAATTCAAGTGCCCAAACAGACACAGACACAAAGAGGAAATCAGATTACCATTTAAGACATGATTTACAAATAAAATATTCAGAACACTGAGTAAGTTTGCTCTAACCTTCCTGTAAGCCTACTGTAGGACAATCCATAAATCTTTACTGCACCTTCAAGATCCTGAGTTGGGACATACAAAAGTGTAGACACCATTAATTCAGGCCCGAATCAATTGGGCTTGAACTTGAACTCGATTGCAGTGTTTATATATATATATATATATATATATATATATATATATATATTCTTTTTGAACTGAATTGGAAGTGATCTATAAGTCTCTTAGTTTTATCCTATAAATAGACTTGAATTCAAAGTGAATGAACACATGGAAATTAGACAGAAATTACAGAGAAAATAAGAGAGAAACACAGAAAAATCAGAGGAAAAATAGGGAGAAACGGAGAGAACACAGAGCAAGCAGAAAACAGAGAGGGGCAGCTAGAAAAATAGTTCTCGGCCATATCCAACAGCAGCCGTTTCATCACATAGAAAAAGGTCACATTCTCCCTATAGTCTTGAAACCACCATTGACACCTATTTTCCCACAATCATCATAATCCACCGTTCTGAACACGACAACCCCAAGTTTACCACTGCCATCGACTATCAACAGTCCTAACTCATCAAACCCGCTGCTAGTTCATCAGCAACAAACGCCAAATCCATTAAACGCAACCAAAAACCCAAAATCCAAAATCAATTATGCATACCCAGACCCACACCCAGGAATTTCGCTAAAACACAGAGCATCCAACACAGAAACCTCATCAGCAAAAATCCCAATTTTCAGAATCAATTGCTTCTGAAAACCTCATCCCATCAATACAGGAAATGGCAGTGTGGGAAGGAAGGTTGAAGTCGTAGCGGTGGCGAAAGGCTTGGCTGTATTGGCAAGCAATAGTTCAAGGAGAAGGATGTTTAGGGGCTGTGCTAGAGTGAAGCAAGGGTAGCTTTCGGTGTTTAGTGTCGTGGAAAGACGAAAGAAGGAAGGAGTCAGAAAGGCAACTGAAATGGTGGAGCTAGTGGCCTTTTAGGAGCTAGTGGTCTATATATGTACAGAAGCAAGGAGGCTCATTATTTATTTAATAAAAATTAAAAAACATTATTTGTACTGCCCATTGCAATGACGTTGATGAATATTCAATGCAATGGGAGAAGGCAATTCGATAGACTTAGGGCTAGCTTAGTATTGTATTTGGATTGAAAAACGTAGTTTTTTAAACACAAAAATAATGTTAAACATATTATAATTTGTGTTAAAAATATTTTTTATTTGTTAAAATTGAATCAACCGTAAAAGCTAATTGCAGGTGTTTGAAAATGATGGTTTGGAATTAATATGATCAAATACACATTTATTTTCCAAGATCATGTTTTTTAGATTTATTAAGTTTTACAGCAAATTATTACGGTAATACCAAAAACTAGAAAATCTTAAACCATAGTTTTTTCCAGTAATTATTTTAGCAGTTTTCAAATGTATTTTTTGCAAATCAAAATTTTTTCAACCACAACAATTTTGCTAAAGTAAGCCTTATTATTAAGTTGAAGATGAAGTTTATGTTAGACCAAAAAGCCTCAATCCACTCACACCAATAGAAGTAAAATCAAACACATAAGAGATAATAATTTAACGTAATTTGATTTAACTGATTTACATTCACAAATGAAAAATCAAATCTATTAGTTATAGAGAATTACAAATATAAATCAAAACATATTAGCCACTTAACAATCAATACTCATAGACCCTTTCAATCTTTTCTAATCCTATAGAGTATTTTCAATCTAAACAAATACATACTCATGTGTACCATTTCAACACAACTAAACATATACCCATATGCATCCGTACATCATACTTATGTGGATCTTCTCAATTTTTCTTAATCCACTCATAAACAAATGTACACATTCATAATGCGTAAATTTTCTGTAGTCTTATAAGGTATCTACTCATAAAACCTTACAACTCTTTTACATCTTTTTTTCATACTTAACTTTGCAAAGACTTCACCTATTTATAACTATACAAACTTACTTATTAAGAATCCTTCTTCTTTTAGAATTCTTCTTCTACAAGTAAAACTTGCCTATTAAGAATTTTTTTTTTAATATTCTTTTCTGTAAGTCTTCTTGTCCATCAAGTAATATTTAATAAATTTCAAACAAATTTCTTATTGGATTTAAGTCATTATTTCTCACAATCTCCATATTGACTCAAATTTCATCAAATCATCTGTCTTTATGCTAAATATATTTGGCTTCACATGCAATTGAAGTCTTACAATTATCTTTTTTTGTGTGTCTTCAAACTTGACGCAAATTGATCCTCAAAACATGAACTCAAACTTTTTCATTGAATTGAGCTCCTTTAAGCTTATCTCTTTTTATATCTCGAATTATGCTCTAATACCATTTGTTAAGCCAAAAAGAGTCAATCTAATTACACCAGCGGAAGTGAAATCAAATAATGAATCAAATACACAAGAGATAATTATTTAACGTAGTTCGGTCCAACTGACTTACATTCATGAATAAGAAATAAGATTCATTAATTGTATAGAATTATAAACACACATCACAACATATCAACCACTCAATAATCAATACACATAGATCCTCTCAATCTTCTCTAGTCCTATGGAGTATTCTCAACCTAAACAAACATATGCTCATGTGCACCCTTTCAACACAATCAAATACATACCCATATGCACCTATACATTATACCTATGTAGACCCTTTCAATTTCTTCTAGTTCACTTACAAACAAATATACACACCCATAAGATATAAATCTTCAGTAGTCTTATGAGGTGTTTACCCATAAAACTCTATAACTCTCTTACATCTTTTTCTTATACCTAACCCTATAAAAACTTCACATATTTATAAACATACAAACTTGCTTATTAAAAATCATTTTCCTTTTTAAATTCTTCTTCTGCAAGTCTTTTCATTCATTAAGTAATATATAACAAATCTCAAACAAATCTTTTATGAGATTTGAGTTATTATTTCTAACAGTGTAGATTAAATAATTCACCCATCTCTTTTAGGAGGAGGATTTTTGCAATGTTGGAGTTTGATTCTTAGATTCACAAATTTTCCTTCTCTAATTTTCATTAAGCCTTAACCTTTTTTATAAAAAATAATTTTATTAAGTCAAATTCTTAAATTTTTTTATTAAAAATAGTCAGATAAAAATTAAATTTTAAATTTCTAATCTATAAATTAAAAGATATTGTTATATAAATAAAGATTACAAAAATTTTAAATAACATTTTAATCCTCTATTTAAAAAGATATTTTTATTAAAAATTTTGAGAAAATTTTTATCATTTTATAAAAATTAATAAAATTTTATTTTAATTAATTTTTTTTACATATTATCTACTTTTAATTCAGCTCTATCAATTTATTCATTTTAAAATTTTAAAATTAACTTCTATCTAACCAATTTTTAATGAAAAACTTTACAAATTTGAGCTAATTAGAAAACTTCACCTAAATTTTCTCATATACTTAATTGGGGTAACTTCTACTCTCCATATACATATATATATATATATATATATATATATATATATAACTTGACAGTTGATGAATATGCTCCGAATATATTCCAAATTTTGCAAACAAGGTAAAGACAAATTTTCAATTGTTCTATAATTTTTATTAAAAATTTAAATTATATTACTTTCGTATCTTTTATTCATATCATTTTCGTACTGTAATATCATATTATGTTTTAAATTGATTAATCTAATATCTAATATAGTAATTTTAAAAAATATATATAGTAATTTAAAAAAAAATTAATTTCATATATATATATTGAAATAAATGGTTAAAAAAATGTGTAAAACTTTTTAATTTTACACCATGTAAATATTATACAATATAAAATTAAAATAGTTTTACACATTTTTTAAACATTTATTTCAATATATTATAATAATGAGATTAAAATATTTTTTTTCTATTTTTACTTATCTTTCTCGTCTATTAAATCTATTAAAATTAGTAGTTGAAAAAATATATAATTTTTTTTTATATTGTGTAAGTTAATTCCTTCTGTATATATTATATGCCAAAATTTGTAAAAACAGACAAAGACATCTCAATCCAACTATGTTAGAATAGAAGTTCGGTGAAGTTTAAGATTACTTAAGGTAAAGGTATAATACTTCCTATGTGTTGTCCTGTTAGAAGCAAATATTCCTTTCGCTTTCCCACTTGCCAAACCTAGGCGACCAGTAATTATTTACTAGTACTAAAGCTCTGTTTGCCTTTTTCTATTTTTGTTATTATTTAAATAATTAATAAAAAATGTAAATAAAATTTTATAGTAAAAGATTGTAAAAATTACGAAAAGCCCAAAAAAAAATGACTAACATATATAACAGTTATAATGATATTAAATTAAAATTATTTTAACATACAATCAACATAAAAATTTTCAAACAAATATCTTAAATCTTAAATAAAATGAGATAAATTAAATTGTAACTAAATTTGAAGTAAAATTACAAAAAAAAAAAAAACTAATACATCAAATGATTTAAAAGAGTGTTTGATTTGGAAAGGTTCCCCTAGCGGAATATATATTGCAAAGTCCTTTTGCAAAACGGTTTTGAATGATCCTACTCAGAATATTGAGTTGTGGAAGTCTGTTTGGGGAGGTCTTGCGCCACCAAAGGTGGAAATTTTTTGTTTGCTGGTACTAAAAGACAAGATCGCAGTGAAAGAAGAACTTGCAAAAAGATGATTGCTAAGATGGGATTTGTCTATTTGTGTTTTTTGTGAACAGGAGGTGGAATCAGGCGATCCTCTATTTTTTAATTGCCTAGAATCGTGGAAAGTCTAGGCAAGCTGTTGTTTGTGTTGGGGCATTTCTTGGACTGCACCAAAAGAACCTGTTGCTTTTTTCAAGCATGGCAATTCAGTATACCATTCGGAAAATGTAACAAGGTATGGCGACTGAACTTCTTTTCTATTAGCTGGTCTCTTTGGCCGTGTAGAAATAAAATGGTCTTTAATGGAAAGGTGTTTGATTTTTCACAAATTGTCAATATCATCAAATTGGAAGTGGTGTGGTAGTTCAAGGCCAAGTGGCTAACAGTCGAAAGTGCAGTCAGTGAGCTAATTCTGTTCCAAAAGAAATGGTTGCTCCTAGGAAATGCAAGTTAAACAAAAACAAAGTCATATGGTTAAAACCCATGTCTGGATTTCTGAAATTTAATGTGGATGGATCGACGATGAGGAAATCCGACCTTGCGGGCATAGGTGGAGTATTTAGGGATGAATTTGGGGCTGCCAAAGGGAAATTTTCTAAATCCATAAGAATAGCAGACGCAAAATGAGGCTAAGTTGGTGGCAATAAAGGAGGATTTCTTCTTTACATAACTTCTCATTGGGCAAATAGTCATAAATTGGTGATTGAAAGCGATTCCTCCAATGTGGTTACTTGGGTCAAATCACCCCAAACTACTCCTTGGAGGTTGAGGAAATAATATTACATTTGGAAACCTTCAAGAAACAACTACGAGGTTGGCAAATCCATCACATACCAAGGGAGGCAAATGATATTGTCAATAACCTTACCAAATTAGTTGCGAATAGATCCCAAAATCTTATGAAAGTATTTAATTTTATTTGAATCGATTCGAGTTTATTAATTTTTATGTCTAATTTAGATATTTTAATTTGAATATATTCAAGCACTCTAATTAAATATTCATAATTAGACTCATTTGATTTTATTTTTAACTTATCATTTCATTTAGATTAAGATCCGACTCAATTTAATTGTGATCGATTCAAAACTTTATTATTTGAACTTACAAGCTTAAAATACAATTAATCCAAATTCCTTTTATTTTTTTTAAGGCCAAATCCAATTCCATTTTACTTGTAACCCAATTCAAGTCATTTGAACTTGAAAGAACTTGAAAGGCTCAACAAAAATCCAAGTCAATTCTAAACACAAATTTAATTTTAAAACCTAATTTTATTTTTATTTTTAGACTTAATTATATTAATTAATTAAAAAAAGGAAAAAAATTTACAAAAGATGGAGAGGGTCGGCTGCCATGGCAACCTTCCACTCCCCAAACACAGAGTCTTTCCCAGAACCATCCTAGTTTCATCTCTCACCTTTTAACCCCCAAAATTTAACCCCATTTTCCTTGAGCACAATTTGATCAAGCATTCAACACTTTCCCTTTACCCAAAAATTAGCGAGTATCATCTCCAAAAATGCAGTGATAACAGGCGACATTCCAAAATGAATTGAATCCCATGTCCTTCCAAGAGAATGGCGTTCTACAAAAGAGACTGAATACACACAGCTAAAGGCGGAAGAACGAAGAGGGGGAGAGCAACAAAAATCCTAAACGGCAGACCACAAGATTATATACCAAACCTCATCGACAGACCAAAAACCACCGGTATAGCCACCTTCTTAGCAATTTTACCACTCACAACCCCCCTCCAAACAAAAAACCACTGCCTAAAAACACCAGTCCCCGCACGTACCCAGCACCACCTCCAACAGGCCCTGCCTCCACAACTGAACTAACCAGAAAACCCCCAACTTCCACGGCCAAGAACATCCCACACTGCCATCATCACCACCCAGAAACCATTACCAGCAATAAACAACACACAAAAAAACTGAAAATAACAGCATCATTCGGCCAAAAACAAATCCCTTTCCATCGCCAAACCCAAAAAAATCTTATCCACCTTTCACGCAGCTCCCTCAAACCATTGCAAAAATCCTACCATCACCACCATCCCAAAACACCCGAACTCTGCCCATTAAACCTGTGAACCACCCACCTCACACAACCCACCCAAACAAAAAACCAAAATTTCCCTTTTTGTTTTTCCAAAATCGAAAATCATACCAAAAAAAAATCATACCAAAAATTCCCCTCATTTTTTGTCACCAAAAATAAGAAACAAAAAGCAAAAAATTACACACAAAAAAATCAGAAAGACCTCATCCCCTTTCGGGGAATCGCAGCGCCAATGGTAAAAAAAATAATAATAAAAATCACAAGAGGCTTTGGTCAAGGCAATTTGGGGAGTTTGAGGGTGTTTAAACCCTAGATTTTCGGTGAGGGGGAAGGTCATGAAAGAACGAAAAACATGGTAGAAAACGGTGGCTGTTGGAGTGGTGGAGAAGGGTTGTATTTATGAATCGTAGGTTCAAACCCAGATCTAGGAAGTTTGGCCAAGTTTTAGGAAAAATCAAACTCAGATTAGGAAAGAGGAGGTTAAAATGAGGCCCTAGGTGAATTTTAGGTCCAAAGAGCAACAGAGACCGGCGGTCGACATGACAGCCGGTGACCAATTTCTGCAAACAAAGGTGGATAGCGTTTTGGTTCTTAGGAGCCTTATAGTTTTTTTCATAGAAGAAATGTCGAAAAACCAAAAAACCTTTAACGTTTAAAGCAACAAAAAAAAACTGATCAACCGACCCAACCCAGGGTCTGCGCGTCTGACCAGATCCAATAGCAGTCAACAGTCTTGAACTGGTTCAGCTATGAACCGGTCTGATTAAACCAATTGAACCATCCTTAGCTATTGAACTGCGTCAAAACCGGATTGAAGCATTCCGAATCGTTGACTAGCTTTAAGCAAACTTTTTTGGGGTTTTTTTATTATTATTTTCTTTTTTTTTTTTAGATTATTTATTTGTTTATGCATATTTAAATTTTTAAATATATATTTAAAAAAAAGAGAAGTGTTTAAAAAATTTTAAACAAAAATGAAAATCTTTTGATAATGAAATATTAAAAAAATTCAAATAATAATTCTTTAAAATTATGTAGATGAGAATATTTTTATAAAATACAATCAAAGTACTAAGGTATTTAGAAATATATTCAATACAAATAGATTTTCATTTATTTATTTTTAAATTAAAAATTAAAAAACATATGACAAAATAAAATATTTTTTTATATAGATGTAAAGTTACATATAATAATACACAAATATTAATTGCATTAATTAATTAAAAATATGAGTATCTGATAATAAAATTTTAAGATAATTTGAATAGTGATATCTATGAAATATTTAAGTGAGAAATTTTTTATTTTTAAATACTACATGTGCATTGAAGTATTTATAAAAAAATTTCAAGATAAAAATTTAAAAAAATGAAAAAATAAAAATGAATAAAGTATATATGAATAAAAACAAATAAGCAATTTTTCTTCTAAAAGAGTGGTAAATAAAATATGTCTACCAATACTTCATTATTTGCATTACATGCATATCATTATATTTTGAAAAATAAATAAAAACCTCCAAAGATGAAATTTTAAGATAATTCAGATAACGATGCTTAATAAATCTTTAGATGAATTCTTTCAATGTTACAAATGTGCTGAAATATTTTAAGAGTTTTATCAATAACAAGATTGTAATTTATTTTTTTCAAAATAAAATAATAAAAAATTTTAAAAAACCAAAATTATCACAAATAAAGGTAGCCAAAAAAATTATTTTTAAATACCCAAATTATTACTTGGATAATCTATAATTAATTGGTATCTTTTTTTAACGGACATTGTGTAGGTGTTAATTCTTTTTCACATATAATTGAACTCTCGAACCTAAACTATTTTACAAATCTTAAAATTAATTAGGGCGTTTTAGCCTAATACAACGTTTCAATTAATTTTTGATATAAAATAAAGATTTATACTTGATGTATTATTAAATATAAATTATATCAAATATAAAATCTAATAATTAAATTTGGTAATGTAATGTTTATAAGATCTTTTCCTTAGCCTGACACGAGTCTTTTTTAAGTTTTTTTTTTTTATTTTTGTAAATTATAAAAAATATATATTTTAAAAGAAACATACCCTCTAACTTATTTTATTTTAATCTAATTTATTCCATGATGAATACCTTTGCATTTATTCCATCAAGGACAGTGGGGAAAATGTTCCCTTTAATTATTTTAGTCCAATCTTTAGTCTATGAATTTGTACTTTCAAACAAAATTCCTTATGTTTAAAGTCGAATGTTGAGCATCCTTGTTTTGCTTATGCTTCACGTTAATGTTGAGCATCCTTACATTTATTCCATCACGTTGGGGCTGGTATTGTTTGATATTCCCTTCTCTTTTCCTTAGCATTTGCTTAATATGTCAAACTTGCATGGTTTGTGATTGTTAATACTTTCTGTAGTAGCATTTAAAATTGAGTTTTCTGTAATGGTCAAGCACTAGTCTTAGAATTTTTGTTCTTGTTCATGCTAAAATGACCTTTAGATTAAGACATAGGATAAGATTGTTTCAGCATAGAAGTTTGGGGCTCTCATGGTGAAATTCTATTTTATTGCAAATTATGTAAATAATAATAATAATAATAATAATAATAATAATAATAATAATAATAATAATAATGATGATGATGATGATGATGATGAAAATGAAAATGAAATAATGTTAAAAAATGAGGATGTTCTTGAAACAAAGAAAATTGAAGAAATTGTAATAATAAAAAAAGAAATAGTCATAAGTAAAAATAAAAATAGTAGGTAAAAATTTAGGGCAATGTTATGTTTTTTTACATCGTAATTATGATTACTTTAATTTGTTGTTATCATGCTTATTTTGGCTTATATTTAATTTTGAGTGATTAATGATATTATACATGTATTAGCCTTTTAATTGGGATGTTTATATTCTTTGATTGTATTTTATGCATTTTAGTTTTTTTTTTTAATTTACCTAAAATATAACAATAAATAATAATAATAATAATAATAAAATAAGAAAGAAAAATTTGAAATCCCTATCTAGATGTTAGAGGAAGTTAAAAATCAAGTTTTAAAAAATAATAATTCTACCTAGATGTTAGGGAATTATTAAATTATAAAAATAAATAATAATAAAAGTAATAAATTGCAATAATAAATTTTTATGAAAAGTAGAAAATAAAAATAAATAATTAGAAATAAAATTTTAATAAAAAGGAAAAAAGTATAATAATAATAATAATAATAATAATTTAATGAAAAAGAAAATATATAAAAATATAAAAATTCATTTTTTAAAAAAATAAAAAAGAACGAGTTTGCTCTGAAAGTTTGTTATATGTTGGAGATTTTTGGAGAGATTCATAAATTCCTAAAATGAAACCTTAAAATAAAATCCTAAACGAAACCTAAGATTTTGGATTTAAAATAATATTATGAAAAATATAATTTTTGGTACTTTACATATGTGTTGAAGTATCATCAATAATTATCATTTTCAAAAAATATTATTTTTATTTTCAAGGAAATGTTGTGGTAAATTTTAGACAGAAAGGATTATATTCGAATTATATCTTTATGTCGGAGAATTTTAAGGTCTTTCTTTAATTTATAGATTTTCACAATATTTCTAAATAAATTTTTTTTAATTGATTTTATTTCTTAAAAAAAAAAGGAATTATTATTAAATCTTAAAATAAAACCATTTTTATCCAAAACTAATGATAGTGCATGATTAATTGGTTCCAATTTTATAGATGCTATGGAGGTGCTAATATTTTTTCATGTATAATCGACTTTCAAACCCAATCATGTCTTCATAGATTAAAATTATCTTTTTAATGAACTTTAAACCCGTTTTATTATTTTATTATAAAGATAAAATTTTTAGACTATCAATCACACCCTAAAAAATTATCCAATGACTATTTTTTAAAGATTTTTAAAAAGATAATTTTTTTTATAGCTAATTGATGGCGACTTCTTATGTTTTCAGCATTTTAAAATTTTATGTCTAACGATTAAATTTTCATATTGATATATTATGACAGTACCAAAACAAAATTACCAACTATGATTAAAATATCACAAAAGATATAAAATATCAAACCACCAAAAAATGCCAAACAAACTACAAATCTCCTAATCGAAAGACAACATAAACAAGAATTTAGACCTTCACTCAATTGTTTCATTTAGTTATTCTTAATTAAAAGATGGCCACTTTAATAGCATATACTTTAGCATAATTTCAATCAAGCACACCTATTAAATAACCAGATGGATTATGTTTCTGAATTTACATTCATTCAAATTTAGATTGTTTTGAGTTTATAATTTCGGGTTTGAACTATCTTAAAATTGGATTATGACAATTTGAGCTATTCTAGGTTTAGTCCCTTTTGGATTTTTTTTTGCCATTTGATCAATCTCAAATTAATTACAAATTTAAATATTTTCAAGTTAAAACTTCAAGTTTTACAAGTTTTAAATTGAATTCATCTCAAGTTAATTTGTTTTTAGATTAATTTACATTCAAGTTGCTTTCACTTTAGATTGTTTTTATTTGAATTTTTTTGAGTTCAAATTTAAAATTTTGAATTTTTTTGAGTTCAAATTAAAAAAATTTTTTTTTTAATAAATCCAAATCATATTGTTATTTGGTCTCAAGCCCTTCGGACATTTTTTTGAGTTTGATAATATTTTTCCACCTCTAAAATCTTTTGTGCAATAAACCAATAACTCATAACTCTAACTAAGTTAATATATACCAATAAAATCACCCTCGCTTCCCTACACTAAGTATCAATATATGTTTTTTTAAAAGTATAAATCAATAAATTTTGTATTTAGTAAAATTTAAAAATAATTATTTGAAATTAAAATTTTTACAAATATAATATTTATTCTAAATTCTTCTTTCTTCATATCTTTCTCTTTTTCTTTTATGGGTAATTTTTTTCTTTCCTCTCAAAATTAAAAAAAAAAATTACCTAATTTTAAAGATATAAATTGATAGAACTAATATAATAAAATATTAGATAACATTTTAGTTTTTCACAAAAATGTTAAAAAATATTTAAGAATAAAATATAAAAAGAAAAAAAAAAAACACATTAAAGCTATAAAAAAAATTAAAACTATACAAAAGATCTCAAATTATGTTGGCTTGACAAATTAATATTTATTCTCAAAAGTTTATAAGCCTAAAACCCATTAATTATGTAATACCAAATATATCCACACAACTTGAAAATATTTCAAGTGCACTTGTCAATTGCATAGACCATTGACAACTTTCATTTTATATTAGATTTTAGATACTAGATAATGATTTACAACATTTGAACTGCTAGTCGCATCATAACAAAGCAAGCATTGTCCTAAAGAAAACAATATTTTTACATTTTTTTCTCTCTCTTTTCAGAGATAACTGAAATTAATGCTTATTAGCATGGCTATCTGTGTGTTGCGGTGGGTCAAGTTTTTTTTTGTTTTATTATTTTTATTTATTGATTTTTATTGTAAATTTTATTTAATTAAAAAAATAAAAAAAAATTAAAAATAAAAAAAATCAAATAGGGATGACACATGAATATTTCGATTACTTTCTTTTTTTACAAATTTTATCTAATTAAAAAACTAAAAACAAAAAAAAAGTGAAAAGATTAAAAAAACAAAACATAAAAAAGAGCTCATGGAAGGTGCCACAACACACATATTGAATTTAAAATATTAATTTTTTAAGTTAATATATCAAATAATAATTTTATTAATATAATATATATAATAAAATTAATAATAAAATTAATAATAAAATATATACTTTTATATATATATCTGAAATAAATCGAGACAAAACACTTTAAATACACTTTTATTCTAATTTTGTTTCTCTAAAGAAACTCAATCCGTCACAACTTGATTTTGATTTGAAAAAATCATTCTGTATCATATCGAAATAGATAGAAACTCATCGAATATGAATTGTTTTAGCATATTTATCAATTAGCATATTTTGTTACAAAATTATCCAACTAAAAATTAAAAGACTAGAAATAAAATAAAATTAAAAAACAAATAAGGGTGCATGCAAAATTATCACAAAATCTATGTAATATTCCTCAAGGTATTTATTAAATTTTTTAAAAAAGTAATACAAATAATAAAAGTAAAAAAAAAAAATAAAGCACACATGCGCCATATTTTTTATATCTGATGAGTCTCATACAAAAGGAATTTAAAGTCTATTAAAAAATATTTATAAAAAATTTTTTTAAAAAAATTAGAATAAAATATATATCACCTTTAAAAAATTTAAATAAAAAATTAATTAAATATAAAATTCTATAAAAAAGTAAAAACAAAAGTAAAAAACAATAAAACAGTTTTAAAAAATAAAAATGAGTTTAAAAACTAAAAAAAAAAAAAGGGTGCGCACACGGCGCACGGGTTAATTCCGTACAAAGCAAATTTTATTTAATAAATGAGTTAAAAAAGAAAATTAAAAAAATTGATAAAGTGGATCCCACCCTAAATTTTAAATCTTTAAAAAAATTTATAAATTAAAAAAAAATCTGTTAAATTTTTTTAATTTTGTAAAAATTTTAAAAATTTAAATAAGAAAAAAAAAAAAAAGAAAACCCATAAGAAACCAAAAACAAAAAGGAAAAAAAATGGCACATGACACATGGAAGGAACTGTGCATTGTACATTGGTAAAATTTATTGTTTAGATTAGATCATCAAAGTGTTATGAAATCTAGGCAAACTTCTTAAAAGAAATTATTTTTTTAATTAAAAATTTACAATTATATATATGAATTCTTATATTTATATATACTCAAATGTGGTTGGGATATCTAAACTTAGCATAAGAGATTAGAGGGTTTCATTAGATTATGTTTAAAGAAATTAATAAAAAATCATAGATAAGTCTTGTTTAGACTAATCCAGAAAGAGGATAATAGGGGATATTATATGCAAAGCCTTGAAATTTCTTGCTACTTAATAAAAAAAATTAATAATATAATCACTAAATAAACATGTAGCAACACTATAACACCATTTAAAATTTGGTAATGTACCGTTTATAAAACCTTTTTCTTATCTTGTCACGTCTCCTTTTTAAGTTTTTGTTTTTGTTTTATTTTTATTTTTTAAATATTTAATAATTTTTTAAAACTATAATATATATATATATATACTTTTTAAAAGATTTTGTTTTTGTGTGAGATTTACTTAAATCAATTTTTTTTTTACTTTTTCTTTACCTATTTTAACTTTTTATTTTAAAAAAATATTTACTAATTTTTTTATGTTCTATTCTCCTATAGCATACACTTGAGCAACGTACGTCAACACTATCATTACTTTAAGCTGTCACGTGTCATTTTCGAGTTTTTTTTTTATTATTTTGCTTTCTACATTTTTTTGTTGCTTTTATAATTTTTTTCCTTTAAATTATTTAATAAATATTTTTTAAAATTATATAAATATATATTTTAAAAAGATTTTATTCTTTATGTTTGGAACTCACTTATACCAATTTTTTTTCTTTTTTATTTTACCGTTTTTAACTTTGTTTTCTTTTTATAAAAAATATTTAATAAACATTTTTTAGATTTTTTTTTTTTAGGATCTATTTGATACCAATGGTACATCACATTTTTTTTTATTTTTTCTCTTTTGAAATATTCAATAAATAATTTTTATATTATATTTTTTTGATACCCATAAGTCATTTGACTTCTTTTTATCGTTTATCCTTTTTACTTTTTTGTTATTTACTTTTTATTTTTTATATTTAATATTTTAAAAAATATATTTCAAAATTTCTTTAATATAAGGCCCATTTGATATGATTATTTAAATTATTTTTTTTCTTCGTTATTATTTTTAAGTTGATGATTTAACAAAATATTAACAAAGTTGTCGATATCATATTTTTTCATAATTTTTTAAAAATATTTAATAAAGACATTTTTTATTTTACATTTTTAAGATCTGATTGCTATCAATGGCATGTCATATGTTTTTTTCTTTTTTTATATTTAATAAAGAATTTTTTATACTATATTTTTTTAAAACTCACTTAACATCAAGAATATGTCACATGTTAAGTTATTTGATTTTTTTTATTTTTTTATTTTTTTGCAATTTATTTTTTATTTAATTTTCTTTTTTATATTTAATATTTAAAATATTTAAAATATATTTAATATGGGGCCCTTTTAATATGATTATTTAAAATAAATATTTTTATGTTTCTTTGCTATTTTTTCAATTTGATGCTTTTTAAAGAAAAATTATTAGTAGAGGTGTCAATGTTACACTCATATTTGAATTTTTTTTCTTTTTCAATCCTTTCTTTTTTTTTCTTTTATTTTTTAAAAATTCAAGATATAAATGTTTCAAGAAAAATTTATTATTGCAAATGCCGCATGGGAATCCAGCTTTCTATCTTATTTTTTGCTTTTTCTTTTTTGTTTTTTAAGTTTTTCTTTCTTTTTTTTAAAATAAGATCATTTTTTTAAAATAACAAACGAAAGTGTACAAGTGACACCCATTTTTTATTTTTTATTTTCTAATTTTTAAATTAATTGAACTATTATTTAATATCTTAATTCAAAAAGGTAATATTTTAATCTAAATTGGCATGATTACATAATACCCTAATAAACTCCCTTATCATTTTTTCTATTTTGTTATTTTTTACGCCTTTTTGTTAAATTAATTTTATTATAAAATATTAGGATAATAAAGATGTTTACATAATACCTCATTTTGTCTTTTTTACTTTTTCACCTTTTTGGTTACTTCTAATTAGATAAAATTTGCAATAAGATATCGATTGAGATACCAAAATAGTATGTATCCAACATGTTGCAATCTATCCTAATTAAATAAGAGGTAATTCTTTTTAAATCGAGATCTGATTGGGTCGAGTTGAGTGTTTTATAAGATATGACACTAGGACAAAAGCATGTTTAAAATATTTTGTCTCAACTCATTTCGGGGTATATATAATAATTTATATTTTTATTATTAATTTAATTTTTTATGTATATATATTATATTAATAAATTTGTTATTTTATACATTAATATAAGAAATTAATAGTTTAAACTACATAGGGGTGTTTATTTGGCACATTTTATAGACTCTTTTTTATTTTGTATTCATTTTTACTTTTTATAATTTCTTTTGTTACATATTTTTATTTTTAAATAAATATGTTTTGTGATAATAAGAGGTCAATATAAAAATCCACATGTCACCCTTATTTGGATTTTTTATTTTGCATGTTTTAATTAGATAAATTTTGAAAAGAAAAAAGTTAATAGAGATGGCAAAAAAATTAATTGGTTACATTTTTGTTTGATAAAAAAATCACTATGCAATAAGTTTTGATTTATTTATATTCAATGTAGCCATTGTTTTGTAAAAATCGATATCAAATCAAGTTGGGTCTTCCTATAGAAAATAAGTTGGCTCATTTTCTTTCATATTTTTTTTAATTATATCAATATTACAATAAAATGAGTCGTTTATAAAAATGACAAAATAATCATTATTTAATATATTTTTTTTACTTGACTCGATATGGGTGTCTTTTGTAAAAAATGGTATCGAATCAATTCGGGATAAGAGGTCAATTTAGATATCCACATGTCACCCTCATTTGGTTTCTCATAACTTTTGCCATTTTTCCTTTTTTAAATTAAGTAATTTTTCAACCAAAAAAAAATGATGAAAATGAATGGTAAAAGAAAAAAATTTTGACTCAGGGCAAAACACTGTTTCTCACCTAGTTACATAGATTTTTAGTTTCAAAGTGTCAATTTTTTACTAATTAAAAAGAATACATATAGAGAACTTCACGGCTGGTTCAAAGAAAAATGAAAAAAAAAAAAACAAACACTTTTTCTTTATCTTTTTAGCTTCTTTTAATTTTTTAAGTTTTGCCTTTAATCTTCATTTTGTTTTTTTTTTTTTTCTCATACACCACTCTCTCTATTTATTTTGATATACATAGATAGACACATACAATCAGAGACATATACGAGTAAAATTTTTAAATCCTTACTTTTTACTTCTCTCAGATCTGTCATGAAGTTAAAAAAACAAAGAAAAATATTTTTTATGTCCATGTCTAGCCGCTATACGCAAGGCGATTTCTCCTTTGCCATTGGGTTCCAGTAGCAACAATAAGCACTTATCAACGAGTTGCTTGACAAAGTAAATGGAGAACTCTATTTCAAATATCCTTTTCTAAAAACAAGATACATGTTAAATTTCAAATATGAATAATTATGTGAATGGAAATAAGTAAGAGATGAAGCAAAAAGATAGGGATACAAAGAAATATGTGGTTCGACCATAGTGGCCTACATCCACAAGACAAAGGCCCAAACGGATACATTGTTGATATTCTTGCTTATATGAAAGAGTATATAAAGATAAATATGAGCTTCTTTTAAGCTAGATGGTTGAAAAGTTGAATCAAGGTCAAGAACAAAAGCTTGCCATGTGAAAAGATAAAAGCTTTCAATGGATATTGAGAAAAACAATATGTATGCCACTAGAAAAAAGGTTTATTGAAAAACTTAAAATATGATAAAGAATGCAAAAGACAATAAGAGTTAGGATCAAACCCACTTTAATATCATAAATGTTTTATAGAAAGAATGAATTTTATGAACGGCTTGATGACTTTGCTGGGTTTGGTGTTTAGAAATAAGCATCAACCATTAAAAGAAAGGAAAAAGAAAGGAAGAATAGGGGACCATAAAAAGAAGAAAGGGAAGAACGAAAACTATGGTTATAGAAGCTTATAAGCTAAGAAGAACGAGGGACTATAGCAAAAAAAAAAAAAAAGGGAAGAATGATGACTATGCTCGTTAAAACTTGTTATGGCTCTGAGACTATGTTATGTTTTAAATAAAAATGATCGTGTGAATGAAAATAGGTAAGAGAAAATACAAGGAGAAAAAAACACAAAGAAATACATAGTTCAACCATGGTGGCCTACATCAACAGGAGATAGGCAAAAGAAGCTACATTGTTAATATTTTTACTTATATGAAATAGTACATAAAACCTCTATTTATATAAGTGGTGTGGATAATATATAAATAATAATAATAATATGAGAGACATTAGAAATTACAACTAATAATAATTAATTCTAGATATATATTTTTTAAATCAATAATTGATTGCTTTCTCATTACCAAATTATCTCATAATTATCTTTAAAGAAACCTTAGGAAAGTCAATAATTTCCAATAATACGTTTATCATTTTTAACTACCTACCGTAAACATGTAGTGCTATGTTTTGCTTTCCATTATCCAGGAAATCAAAACCACATAATTTTTGTATTAAGATTCAATTTGCTATCAAAATTTATTTTAATTATAAAAAATTTTCGAACAAAATAGATATCTATAACGAATTTAAATTCTAAATTCTCTTAGAACGATACCTTTATTTGCAACCAACAATAATATGAATTTAAATTCTCTTAGAACAACACCCTTAATATATAAAAATAATCTATATATTTCTCTTTTAATTCTTGCTAAGTTTCCTTTATGTATTTGGTTTGATATTCTTGTTTATCTGATCTTTATTAATTATTTATATGTTTACCTTTATATATAAACAAACCTGTTTATATTTGGAACAAAAATATTAGGTATTAAGCAAAACAACTTTATAGAATGAGATATTTTCATTCTAAAGAGAAAACAAATCACCAAATAGTTGAGCTTTGTGTAAAAGCTGTCAGTATGCATTGTAGTGGTCACCATATACTATTCTGACATTGACAGTGGGATTCGTCATAAGCAGTGGAATCATTGGTTTGGAATCCAGTGAGATATGCCTGATGGAATTTCTATACTCTGAAATTTTCAACTTCATCCTTAAGCAATAAAAGAAATTTTCAATTATATCCTTTCTCTCAGTGGATATGTTTCCATTAGCTAATGTACAACACATTCATGTGGTCAAAATTCAATGGGGTTCCACTTAAGGCCCTTCTTGTAAGATACTGATTTAGCACTGGTGTTGTTCTTTTAAAATTATTTCACTCTTCTCTTATCCATCTCTTTCATCTCTCTAATACTATTGTTTCAAAAACCTAATCATGAAAAAGAGATCTGCACTTGTCCATAGAAATGGCAATGGGAAGTAACTAAATTCACCAAGACTAGCATTCATCTCAATATAGCCTGCATCAATTCAATTAACACATTTGAGTTTCAAAAGCAATAACATCATTTATGTTCTAAAGAGCGAATGCATCCCTTTTACGACATATGGAAGATCTATAAACTTTTCTCCTTTCTTTGCTAGCTGGAAAGGGAGAAAGTCATATCAGGCTGGTTGAACAGAAATACTTTCTGAACATGAATTAGTCCATGGAGTTGTGGGAGAAAACTTTGTCCTAGAAAAGAAATAATAAATAAATGTAGTGACATGGAAGCTCTGCTAACAGCATCTAATTTGCCTCTTGAAGGGCAGAAGATTTGGGGGAATAGACAGATTTAAAGGGGCAGAGCAAAAGAAACCAGAATATATTGACTAAATGATTAAATTGAACTTCAGCAAGATGTACAATTTTGAAATGGTTGAAATAAGATTGCATAAAATTGTCTTATTTATCATCTAGAAAATTAGAAAAGTCAAGCTGAGGCAGAGAAGGAATGTAGGACAAAGGGGGAATCAAAGATAACCGAAATTAAGATCTTACAGGATGTTGTATTGACTAAAATGGCAAATACATAATGATGCGAAAAGAAAAAGAGAGAACTGTCAGTCTGAAAATATCTAGGTTCTAAGAATTATTCCTAGGCGCAAAAATATTGGCATGCTTTGTAGGTCTAGAAGTGCTCAATTTTGTGTGGAAAAGTTTACATCTGGCTTCCTTACCGAGACTTACAGTTTCTATGTGAAAAATGCATTTCTTAAATCACTCAAAAGTACCAAGATATGCACTGTATTTGAACACCTAAAAATATTCAAACAGCAGGAAGACCTCCAAAAGTCCATGTTTGAGCATATAAAGCATAAAAGTAAACTGAAATAGATTAAATATTAGCATTGCATAAAGAATCCAATTAAACCACAATGGGAAAAGAAGAATCAGGGGTCTAGATTACAATACATTTCTGAACTTGAAAAACACAACATAACCATCTTTACGTACCTGCTCAATGTTTTATCTAGGGCTTAGATCATTTGAGATGGTTAAAAATCTAGCAAATCGATCCAAGCAATTCCCGACAGCAATATCAATAGTCTCTCCAAAATTCTGTATCGATCTTCACCATAGGCTATAACCGGAGTATTTCCACCACTAACATACAGCACATCAGGATCATCTGCCCCAGTAACAATCCTTCCCATCTCAATATGTGCAACACAGTGGTTAACTGCAACAATGGGCCTCTTCCATAGCAGTGAAAGAACTCTCACAACAATGGCAGAAACTTGTAACGGCGCATCCATACCAGGACCCTTAGTGTAACAAAGGCAGTCGATGTCATCAGGGGTTATCTGGGCTGTTTTAAAAGCTGATTTAATAAGTGGAAGCGCATGCTGGAGATGGTGCTGAGCTGTTTCCCGTGGAAGGAATCCTTGGCCGGGTGGGATAATGTAAGTGTGGGGCGGATTCGACAAAATGGTGCCATCTAATGTCACAACCCCAACACCAATCTTGTTGGCTAATCCTTCAAAATCAAAGGCTTGTTAAGCCAAAAGGCTCCATTCCAATCAAACCAGTAGAAACAAAATCAAACAACTAATCAATCACACAAGAGACGATAATTTAACGTGGTTCAGTCCAACTGACATATGTCTACGGATGAGGAACAAGATCCACTAATCATAGAGAATTACAAAAATATAAATCATATCAACCTCACTCAACAATCAACACTCATAAAACCATCTCAATCTCCTCTAGTCCTATGAAATATTCTCAACCCAAACAAACACATATCCATATGCATCCTTTGAACACAAACAAACACATACCTATATGTATCAATTCATCATATCTATGCGAACCTTCTCAATCTCCTCTAGTCCACTCTCATGCATCTCAATCTCCTCTAGTCCTATGAAATATTCTCAACCCAAACAAACACATATCCATATGCATCCTTTGAACACAAACAAACAGATACCTATATGTATCAATTCATCATATCTATGCGAACCTTCTCAATCTCCTCTAGTCCACTCTCATGCATCATACCTATGTGGACCCTCTCAGTCTTCTCTAGTCCACTCACAAACGTATAAACATATAAACCCATAAGATGTAAATCTCTAGTACTCCTATGAAGTGTTTATCATATAAAATCTTACAACTCTCTCACATCTTTTTCTTATATCTAATTGTATAGAGACTTCACCCATTTATAAGCATACTAACTTATCTATTAAAAATCTCTTTTCTCTTAGAATTCTACTTATATAAGTCAAACTTACCTATTAAGAATCTTTTTTTTTCTTAGAATTCTTATTCTGCAAGTCTTCTTATCTATTAAGCAATATCTAATCAATTCAGAATAAATTTGTTATGATATTTGAGTCACTATTTCTAACAATTTTTACATTTATTCAAATTTTATCAATCATCAATATTCAAGCTAGACATGTTTGGCTCTACTTGCAACAAAAATCTCAAAATTATCTTCTCTTGTGTGTATTCATACTTTACACAAACCGATATTCAAAACACAAACTCGAACTTCTTCTCTTGAATCGAGCTCCTCTAAGCTTGTCATGACTCAAACATTCAACTCTTCTTACGTCTTGTGTTAAGCTAAAAAGCCCTGATCCAATCACACCAGCAGAAGCAAAATTAAATAATTAATCAATCACAGAAAAGATAATAATTTAACGTGTTTAGTCCAACTGACTTACGTTCACGGATGAAAAATAAGATTCATTAATCATAAAAAAATTACAAATATGTAAATCATATCAATCTCACTCAACAATCAATACTCATAAGACCCTCTCAATCTCCTCTAGTCATATGAAATATTTTCAATCCAAACAAATACATACTCATGTGCACTCTTTCAATAAAAATAAATAAATACCTATATGTACCAATTCATCATACCTATGTAGACCCTCTCAATATTCTCATGTCCTATAAAATATTCTCAACCCAAACAAACACATACTCATGTATACCCTTTCAACAAAAATAAATAAATACTTATATGTACCAATTCATCATACCTATGTAAATCCTCTCAATCTCCTTTAGTCTACTCTCATACACGATACCTATGTGGACTCCACTTATAAATATACAAACATATATACCTATAAGACGAAAATCTCTAGTATTTCTATGTAGTGTATATCTCATAAAATCCTACAACTCTTTTACATCTTTTTCTCATACCTAACATTATAGAGATTTCAATTATTTATAATCATATTAACTTACCTATTAAGAATCATTTTTCCTCTTATAATTCTTTTGTAAGTCAAACTTACTTATTAAAAAAAAATTTTCTCTTAAAATTCTTATTCTACAAATTTTTTTATTCATTAAGTAATATCTAATCAATTTTAAATAAATCTCTTATAGTATTTGAGTCATTATTCTTAATAAAACTGTTATTCTCTTTTTCATTTTCACATAAATGTTATGTGCCATGTGCCAAGTGCCAACCTTGCCAAACCAAAAGATCTTTCTTAGAAAAATATACAAAATTCACTCACCTAAATATATTTTAGGATATTCAAATTCAAAAACAACATCAACCCATATCCAAAAGCAAGATATTCCAGACGGTCTAACTGTTCATTAGAAAAACAAAAAAAAAAAAAAAAAAGAAAAAACTTCCGGAGTATGAAATTTTACACAAAACCCAATCTTAAATTTCTACTCTTTTGTTACATATTCCATCCTTCTTCACAAATCCATCAAAAGCAAGTTATTCAGGAAGGTTCAATTTGTTACTTTTTATATCTTTTTTTGAAAAACTATTTACCCGATTTTGATTCAATAAAAAAAGAGTAATATGAAACTGAGCTAACAAAGATAAGTATAGATTGAAGAGAGACTCAAAAATGATGTTTGAATACCTGTGGAGGCAGAGAAGGAGGCAACGGTTACTGACAGTGGAAACAGAGAGAAAAACAGAGTAGGGGTTTTGATTTTCTTATAGTTTGAGTGTTTGACTTTTTACTTTCGGAAGCTTCAATGGTCAATGTTAATGCAACACGTCAACAAACGAAAATCCATTAACTCTTAACAGTTTAACTGCCTTTTATTTAATTTTTCTCAATTTTTAAGAGCAATTTATCATTCGCATACCGAAACTTTTAATAATTTCTTGTCTATTTTAACCAATCTTACCCCTTTTTATCATTCCTCTCAAGCAAAGCTTAAACGCATTTGCAGGGCCAAAATCATGGTAGGAAAAAGAACTGCAAATTACAACAGTATCCAAAAGTCTTAATATAAAATTTATCTGAATACAAATAAAATCATTTGAATGCTGTACAAAGACTGACAAAGTTTAATCAAATTGCAAGAAAACATTTACCCAAAAAACAAAATTATCCTAGATTTATTGATAAAATGTTGGACTCTTAATTTCAATACTCAAGTTTCAAAGTTCGAATACAAAAAAAATTACCAAATAGAAGTACAAAAAACTTAAATGGAATAATTTAACCACCTAAATTAACACTCCCAATGCCAATTATCTTCACACATTTCACACAGACAGCTCAAGGCTGGCCCCAACACTGTACAATGACTGACCTAATAATCTATCCTACTCCATGTAGTTCAAATTTGAAAGCATAATTATACAAAGGCATTCCAATAAATTGGCAACAGACCTGACTAGATTCTAACAAACACCTAGAACAATATCAGGATGTGATTTTTCTAAACAAACCAAATCATAAAAAACACTGGTCTATATCCAACATCATAACTATATACCAGGTTTTGGTCCTATATATATTTCAACAATGTATGAAAAGCTATCTGGGAACTATACACGGCTCTGCTGCTTGTTGTTTTCCATTTCCTGCACACTGTCTACTATGCGTCGTATCTTCTTCGACAGACTCTCATTGTGCTCCTCAATTTGCTCAAAAATCAATTCTAGATGTCTTTTATAGGTTGCAACTCTCCTTTTTTCAATGGTCAGCTGCTGTGTTAATTCTCGGATTTTATTATGTTCATTCTGCAAGAACAAGATAGATAAAACAAGTTTCAGTACAGAGAATGAATGACAATATTGAAACTCATGACTTCAAGGTAAGAGCATTTAACATTAACTTGTAGGGCAGATGATTAATCCAGAGCCTATTTAGTAAAAACAACACCACACATGAGTGATACAATAGCAAAGTTGCTGAATTTAACACAAGTTGAGATAAAAGGCTATGAGTGTAACACCAAGAGGAAGGCACAAGGCTAAATGAGGCCCTAAGCCTAGATTGAAAGAAATTTTGATCTCCATCCTTAAGGGTTCAAAGTGGTGTTTTACCAGTAAAAAGTTCAAGATTTCATTAGAGCAATAACAGAAAAATAATAGAGAGAGGTCGTACATTAGAATGAAAGCTGTTAAGACCTTTCTCGAGAAAATGGGGTCCAAAGAACTTGTCACTCACAATAAACAAATTCCATGAGATATTACACATTTCTTCTGGCTTCCTTTTGGTCAACGAAAACCCTTGAACCAGCTATTATTCCTTCATACTGGATTCATTCAATGGTCAACTGCCACCTCACTAGAGTTCTCTTTAAACCACTTCTTTCTCTCCTCGATATCATCTTTATCTAACCCTATTCTAGACGACTTCTCAGCCATATCAGAACCCCAAAATAGAGTCAAGACATAGATCCCAAAGGATATAAACCATTGAATATGTTGAAGGGAAATAAAAAAATTCAATCAATTTGGTATTTCACATTCTCATTCGTCATGGAAACAAAGCCTCTGAGCAACAAAAAGGAAACAAAAGTCATTTCATTGAGTAACTTGTCTTTTGAGTACATTCATTAGGTTTCTCGTACCAATTATTTCCCGCCTATGTTCTGCAATTTGTTGTGCAACTTGTATCATCATTATTTAATAGATGCCATTATTAACCCTGCAGATCATAGTTAGTGTCCTTGAATAGGACTTAAAACCACAAAGTATGCAAAGAGATCAAAACAAAGCCATTCACAAGGTAGTTGTCAAAGAGCCCCTTATCACAGAAAATGAAAATGCTCCATATTTACTTGGAATCCATTATATATACTTTCTACCACCCCCTCTCCTTCTTCACACCATTCACTAAACATCTCAAACCCCAACTAGAAAAAAATGGTTCAGTTTCCAATCAAAAGGAATGAATTGGTCTAGGCTAATGTGAACATCTTCGTTTCTTTAGATCCATCATCATTTATTCTTGACAAGGAGATTGTAGATATTAAGGCGAAAGTAAAGGAAAATGCTTCACATAGGGGTCATTTAACTTCTCCAATACCAAAAAGAACAGGAATTGATATTTTTAAAGTCTAGTAAATCTAAGCGTAGATCAATGTACGGAATAACAATGCCCAGAAAACATCTGTTTGCATGTAATTCAAGCTACTCCTAACTTCTAACTGGAAGAACGATGCTTGTATAAAAACATTTCACCCATGCAAATAATCAGAGTCACTTACAGATATAGTGAAAGAATATATATCAACAGACATGTGCAGACATGAATTTAAGACAATATGGTGAAAACTGACCGGGTATTGATCATAAATGCAACCCCTCCGACCTTTTCCAGGTGCCAGAGGATGAGTGTGCTCTTTCACATATTTTGTGACAACCCATTTACCGGAGCTTACTTTCCTCACCAAAACCATTGCCCTGCATCCAACCCTCGTCTCTGCCCTTTGCCTCACAATTTTTTCTCGTTTGTCAGGCATTCTAAAACCTTCTTTGTTACAAACAAGTGCCCTACCAATAGCAGATCCATCACGCCTTGAACGGGAAAGTTTGCTTACACGAATGATGAATCCCACCCTTGTGGCATATGTATTATAAAAAGCATGTGCAGCTGGCTCAGATTCAAATTCCTGACCCACATAAGGTTCATCAGCTGGAATACCCTCTGGGATGTCATCGCTTCCTGAAGAAGTTCGATCCATTTTTTCATTCAGACCCTGTTGAAAAGTTCCTTTGACAGGATTTTCTACTGTTTCATTTTGATTGTCCACGCTACTAGCCTCCGCTTGGACTGAGTTCAGTACCATACCACCACTAACATCACCATGAGCCCCAAACTCCACTGCAAGAAAAAGCCTTTTTCTAATTATTGCTAGAAGATGAAAAGAAAAGTATGCAAAGAAACATTGCTAGAAGATGAAAAGAAAAGCATGCAAATAAACATGATTAAACTTCATATTTCCTATCGAGGTCCAAAAGAGCTTGACACATTCAAATTAACAGTTACCATGTACTGACATCTTACATTATATCTTGTTTCTCAAGAAATATGCAACAAAACATTATACCTAGTTGGTTTTTCAAGCTTCTTTTTTCTTTTTCCAATTTCCAATCAACCATCTAGAGAATCGAAGATGAAAATTGAGCAAAAGAAAACACAAATAAAACAAATTGCTCTCAAATGGAAACTATATTGAGTCGCAAAGGAAGCTAAGGCAAAAAAGGAAGCACATTTCTTGGTTCTAATGCTTAAGTAAGTATAAATTAGAAACTTCTTAAGAATGAAATATATAAAAAGAAAAAGGAACATATAACAAAGACTAAAGTTCAAAAGTCTGAGTGAATAAAGTTTATTTCTTGAGTCCAATGTTGGAGTCAACTCTGGAAAAAAGGTTGCTCTTTTTCTCTTTTTTTAATAATTTTCTTTTATTTTCCCAGACACCAAACAGATTCTGAACACAAAATTCCAATGATATCATCAACTAATTCCACAACTTGAGATTCTAATGCTGTAATTTACTTGCTAATTACATTCTTTAACAAAGGGGGATTTAAAAAAATATAGCAGAACAACAAAACAAAATAAAACCTAAAAAAATTCAAACTCTAAACTTTCTCGCTTACACGTAAATTTTCTTGGCAATCAAACAGAGAATAAATTAATAATTCAAACGAAAAAAAAAATGCATGTTAAAAAATTGGTACTTTGCATGGAACATTAACAAATAAAAAAAAACTAATTTAAAAAACCGAAATATATATCTTAGAATTGACAAAATTAAAATTAAATTAAAAAAAAAAAAAAACCTTACTCGAAATTTTAGCTTTAATGTAGATGAAATTGTGATGATCGATTAGGTATGGAAAAAGGCAGAGACTTTTGGGGTGCGAGATCAGCGTTGGAAATTATAGGGACGCAAAAGAACGTGACGTGGCAACAGTGGATTGGATATACTATACAGTAAGTCAAAAGATTTTAGTAAGCTAATTAAATGTTGACACGTGTTTAATTGGTGGACTTGGCCTCGCTTGATAAGCTTTGCCTCCAAAGTCCAAGGCGTTTCTGTTACAATGGCTTTTGGCGGTTTGCCACGTCAGACTGAACCTTAAAAATCTTAAGAGGCACACGTGCTAATTCCAATATATAAACATGAACAATTCGTAATCCCTCCGCGTTAAAAATAAATCCAATTTCATTTGATAAAAATAAATCGATAAATTAAATCTGAAATAGTTTTAATTTGAGTTAATCGAATTTAAAATAATTTAAATTCAATTAATATAAAAAATTAACTTAAAAGTAATCAATTTTAAATTTAATAATTTAAATTTAATATAATACGAATTCAATAACAGCACGTGGCAGTCAGAAACTCAAAAGATCCTAACTTTGTTTCAATGGAAAAAAAACATAACTTGAAATTATCAGGTCCAAATCCAATCTCATCAGTCCAATTTTCACCTCTATCTCTCCAAATTGAAAAGTGGGCCGGGTCGTACGATATATGTCTCTCCAGGTCGGCTAGATAGCCAATGCATATTCCGATTCGCCACACATTTCAGGGGTTAACGCGCTGGGGTTTATAGTAGGGTTTCTCAAGAAATTATTGATCTTTGCCTCTTTCCCTAAATCCTGATGTAATTCTTGTAATGGCAAATGCTCTATTTCGTAGCCTGCGAAGAGTTTCTCCACTTTTGAATACAATTCTTCCCCTTTCCTCCTCCTCCTCCTCCTCCAGGTTTTTCTTAAATGAAGTGCCAATTTTTTGTCCATTAAAACCCATTGTTACTCCAAACCCGACAACCCCTTCATGGGTTTCGAGGCATTTGAGCCATGGCACCGTAAACCTGGTGATATCCCAAGGAAAACCCAAGTTTGAAACTCATCAAGTTGACCCTCCAAAGAAGGAGAAATGGAAGACTAAAAAAAGGTTCAAGTTGCAGAAGAAGAGAGAGAAAGAGAAGAGGAAAGCTGCCAATAGGAGAGACCCACGTCGACTCGGTCTCACTGGGAAGAAGAAGAAGAAGTTTGCTGATGCAGAGGAGAGGATCAAGTACAAGCTTGAGAAGGTAACCATAATTGATTGTTTTGTATAAAAGTATGATAACTTCCTTTGTTAAGATATTGCATTTTTCAATTTTTGATTCTTCAAAAATATTGTTTGAATTTTGTATCTGAACACTCTTTTTGCCTTGTAATAATAAAAATAAAGAAACAGTACCTTAATTTGTTTGCTTTTGGTAGCAATTCCTAGCAATTGGTATAGCTTGTTGAATAGCGGCAATTACCGTTAAGATATGTAAATAACATTGGTATAAGAGATGTTTTAGTTAGATTGTGACAATCCATTTCTGTCATGTTTTGAAGTAATGCTGCATTTGATGATAATTTGCAAAACTGGATTAATTCATGAAAGCTTGATATTAATTTATGAGTGTTTGGCTGTTAAGTTAAAACTTACTTGGTATGATTTGTTGCTTTGGATATATGGGAATCATAAACAACCAACTTTAATTGTATTTCGCAATATAAAGAATTTCCTTGATATCATTTTACTGCATTTTGTTAGAATCTGCTAAGTCAAAACTGGCCGGCACAGTTTAAGTTTTGAGATTTGCTCATTATGAATTAATAGTCTAAAATTGTATTTGTACTACCTTGTTGTCTTCTTTCTTATGTTAATTCCGTAATTCCCATGTTTGTAAGTTATAACCCTTTAACAGGCCAAAATAAAGGAAGCCTTACTTCTTGAAAGACTGAAGCGCTATGAAGTTCCCAAACTTCAGGGACCGGTGGTGAAACCACATGATCTGACAGGTGAAGAACGATTCTATATGAAAAAAATGGCCCAGAAAAGGTCCAACTATGTGCCAGTTGGCAGAAGAGGAATATTTGGTGGGGTTATTCTTAATATGCATATGCATTGGAAGAAACACGAAACAGTTAAGGTCATTTGCAAGCCTTGTAAGCCCAGCCAAGTACATGTGTATGCAGATGAAATTGCCAGACTGAGTGGTGGAATCCCAGTTCAAATAATTGGTGATGACACCATAGTATTCTATCGAGGGAAGAACTATGTGCAGCCAGAAGTTATGTCTCCGATAGATACATTGTCCAAGAAAAAGGTGAGTTTGCTTCTCAAGTACATGCATACACGAACAATTTCTGAGTTCGTAAGTTCTGATTAACTTAACAAGGAACATAAGAAAAATTTACCCCTCCACGTGTGCAATACTTCAAATCCTCAGGCACAAAGGTCTTTATCCAAGTATTATTCCAGAAAATTGGGCTCTTGATAAGGGTAAATTGGAAATATCTTATTCTTTAGCAGTATTTAAAGTGATAGACTTTTGGACTTCTGATTTGAAAACTTTTTCCCTCTCACATTATTGTTGTGCACACATGCACAACAATCAGTTTTTGGTATGGAGTCCACCATAGCATCATCATCATAATCACATTTACTGTTATGTAGGTTTAAGCAAAATGATACCATTGCCATTATGTGTTAAGATGACATGTTTTTTCTTTTGTTTATTTTATGAATTCTGTTCAACATTCAAGTGCTTTTAGAGGCACTTCTTTAGGAAATCTTTGGAACCTAAGAATTTCAGAGTATTATAAGTTCTAAACCTGAAGGTTATTCATTAAAACAACCATCTGCTTCTTGGGATAACCTTCGTTCTGTTTCAGGACTTCATTTCTCTTTGATCCCTTAAACTCCATGGGATTACACAACTGTATGTAAGATGCTATGACAGGTTTCAGATATATTAAAGATGTTAGTGGCTTTCATCTTCTTGATGGGCTGCTGATATTGTTTACTATTATTTTTATTTATTTCTTGATAATGATATTGCCATTTATTTTTTTTTAACTTTCGCTTTATTTTTGAATGGGAGGGTGGGGAAAAGATTTCAGTGGCATCTCTTTGAACTATTGGCATTGTTCTTCCTCTGGAAACAAATGATCATGGTGATTTATTTTTCATGAATATCCTTATTGAGCTTTATATAATCGTCATCCACTACACTGTCGTTATCTTTTCTTTGCAGGCGCTTGAAAAATCAAAGTACGAGCAATCACTTGAGTCAGTGAGACGCTTCATTGCTATTGCAGAGAAGGAATTGGAGCTGTACTACAGACACATTGCACTCTATGGTGATCCAAATAATAGGAATCCCATTTCAATTTTGGATAGTCCAACCAAAGACACCCGGGAATCTAGGAAACTTAAGATGCTTGAAAGAGAGAGTAATGATTTGACTCCTACAGGCTTCTCTTCACCTATTTCAGATAAGGAAGCTGATTGCATAGATGAAGAGCTATCAGAAACTGAAGATGACTTAAAAGATGAGGACTTATCGATGAGAGAATCAGATTCTGAAGATAAAGTTTCTTATTTTGATGAACAAAGTGAAGGAAGCTCATCTACGTTGCATGAGAATGATGAAGAGGATTTCTCTATAAGTGACTCGTATTCTGAAGACGATGTTCCTTATTGTGATGAAGATGGTGACGAAAGTTCTTTGGGGTCAAAAGGAAGTTCCTATACAGAATTGGATTCATCATTGATGTTTGATAAAAGATGTGATTCTGAAAAATTCCTAACAGAACAAGTAAATGTGAAACTTTAATAAATTCATATTTTCAAAATTATGTTCCCCTTTTGTTTGGTAAAGCTAAAAGGCAGGCCTGATCTTTTAAACAAAATTATAAAAAGAAAGAACATATGGTAGGACCACAGATTAGAAAAGTGGATGAAATAAAGTGCATACCTAATACCTTCCCTTCAAAGGCAGGATAATTAGGAGTTCAAATCCCAACATCCAAGCAGCTTAGTCATAGCTTTCATTATTCAATTTTCCATTTAACAATGCACAAAAGCTTTGAACTGACAATCTGTTTCAACTTTGAACATCTGAAAATGTGTTTCATGTTTTATGAAAACCCTACTTGTTATTACAAGAAACATTTTACCGACAAATTTATTTACTATAATTTTACCGTTGTTCAAATTAAAAAAATACGTAAAAATTCATCACTTATAAATAAAAAATAATGTATTGATAGAAATTATATGTTAAAATTATGTAATTGTAGAAGATATGTTTTCATTCCTACAAAAAATACTATCTAAATCATGATGTTGGGTAAAAAGTCAAGCATATGGTTGTTGTAGTTAGGAACAATATTGAACCTTCAACTATTATAAATGAATGTAACAGAAGGTTTGATGCTTGATATTTAATCATTAAAATAAAAATGTGCATGGTAAATTCATGAGTAATTATTAAGCTACTATGACATTATAATGACTTATCAATTAGGTTATAAGTCACATAATAAAATTTGCACTTATAATCTCATAAAAAATATGAACTTAATTAGTCTCCTTTTACCCCTTTTGATTAGAGAAGATAAAAAAATTCGTACCTGATGAGTTTCGATTTGATCCGACTTTTTAGGGTCAATTTTTTTTTTTGAAAATCGGGTATTGAGTTGAAGTCAGGTTTGCCTACCCAACCCGATATATATATATATATATATATAAATAATTTTTTAAATTATCTATTTAATTTTATAATTATTTATATTTTTTTATATATTTAATTTTATATTTATATTTAAAATAATATTTTATTAATTTCAGGTCGGATATGATTCTATACAATGTCGGATCGGATCGAGTTCAAATATAAAAAATAATAAAAAATTATCAGATTGAGCCAGATTCGAATTTTACATGTTTGAAATCGGATCGAGTTTGGGGCGAGCAAAAACCCGCCCCGACCTAACCCATTACCATCCCTACTTTTGATACTTTACTAATAAAGTTTAGACTTGTCTTATTAACATTCCAATTTGAAATTTTTTATTTGCAAACAAATAAAAATTTAATTGCATGTAAGAATGACAACCAACCATGTATCATTATTCGTTTTTTTTTTTTAAAGATCATTTAAAAATAAATATTTATAAATATTAAAATTTAAATATCAAATTTATTAAATATTATTTTTAAATATGCTTACACTATTTAATTGACCCAAATTTTATATTCGAACATGAATAAATTTAGCTTGCATGAAAAATTTCTATGCGGTACGACCAGTGATATACTATTTCATAATTTCTTATTACTTTGATTTTAGTGGAATAAAAAATATTTTTATTACCATTATTTTTATCAAAATAATTGGCTCTGAGCATGAGATCTTGCGAGATGACCTTTAAGCAAAGGCATGAATTTCGATTATTTTTTAATTTTTTAAATTTCAAAATATAGAATTAAAAAGGGAATAAATTTTATTAAATACTATACAGTTGTTTTCAAGATTTCATGAAATAACATACTATTTTCGTATAAAATAAAAGAAAAGCATACCAGTGATTAATTCACTTCCTTTTCACTCAAAATTGGAAAACAATGACGACACGTAAAACAAAAAAAAAAATTCAAAATAAATCCGATTAACATGTGCTTATATCCATTTCAATAAAAAAAAATGATTTCATGATTGATCAAATAAAATAATATTAATTTATATTTAATGCATTATTAATAAATAGAATGATGTCAATAAAAAAATTATTTAATGATTTGATTAAATAAAATAAAATAAAATAATATTTAATATACTGTTAATAAATCTGATGATATTAATAAAAATAAATTATTTAATGATTTGATCAAATAAAATATTATAAGTTTATATTTAATACATTATTAATTAATCGAATTATATTACTTTATTAGTAAAGTAAATTAGGTTATGACATCTTATTAATAAGTAAGTTTTTTAAAAATATATTAATTTTTTATATATATTTTAAAAATTAATATTTGTTTATTAATAAAATATTATCATCTAATTTACTAGCAGTATATAAACCTATACAATGCATCAAATATGAACTCAAATAATATTATTATAATTTAAAAAATAATTTAATGATATGATAAAATAAAATAAAATAATTATTTTTTAAGATAAAATTAAAGTTGAATACATAATTATCAGAATCGAATCAAATATTAAATCGTTTAAGGTTTCAAGTTACTAAATTACTGATTTAACTATTGAATCAATTGGATCAATTATCGATTCAATAAAAAATATTATAAAAAATATAAATATTTTAAAATTCAAAATTCAAACTTTTAATTCAAGTTATGGTTTAATATTTTAACCATAAAACTATAAATTTTAAGGTATATTGTAAATTACAAATTTTAAAATATAAAATTCATAAAACAATTAATTACTAGTTATAAATGAAATTACTTAACATTATATTAAAATCATATTTTATATTTTAATAGTTGAAAATAATATTCATATTTTAATAAATATAATAACTAATAAATAATTGTATATAATAATAATTATTTATATTTTTTAAAATATAAATATTATTTGTTAATATATAATAATTAACCTTTATGTAATAAAAAATATTTATATATAAAATTAATAAAAAGGAAATATTTATATTTATATGAAAATTAGTGAAAAGGAAATTAAAATCATTTTTATATGAATGTGGATTTTTTTATTAATTTTACATATATACATTTTTTTTATTAATTATTTTTTATCATGGTTAAATAATTAATCATTTTTATTAGCATTTCATTTTCTATTAATTTTTTCTATTATTATTTTTATAATTATTTTTAATTATCATATCAATTAATAAATTTTTTTGTTAGATCATTTAAAAAAATTACTTATTTTTATACATGTGTAAGTTTTTTTTTTGTAATATCATTATTCACATATATCAAAATATGCTAATATATCATTAATATAAAAATAAAAGGATTTTGATAATAAAAAATAAGAGTTAAAGAGGTTATTTAGATGAAATAGTAGTATAAAAGCTTAATTAGATTATTTGAATATTTGAAGGATTTTTTTTTATATTTTATTTAAATTTATTAGTTGGTATTAAATTAATCTAATTAAAAAATCATCTGATTTATTATGTAAACTATTAATTTTCAATAATTTAAATAATTTAATTATAAAATCAAACCGATATCAACGTTAATTCATCAATTCAATTGATTGGACTGATGATTTTATCCTATTCAGAAACTATGGTCGAATGTTACCATGGAAGTATTAAAGATAATTAAAGTATTATTTTAAGAAATAATTTTGCATTTAATATTATTTTCACTACTAATGAACTTATAGGAATGAAGATGGGAATTAGGAATGGTCCATTACTTGGATTGGAGGTGGAAGTGAAATGACGTCGTCCTACCAAATAATAATTAAGGGAATTAGGTTAGACCAAGAATTTAAAAAATACTATTTTTACTAAATTAAAATAAAAAATACATTAATTATAATTTTTTCTTGAATATAACCTTAATTGGTGTCTCTGAACATGGAATAACATTTGTCTCGTTGGAAAGCCTGTTGGGAATTTTGGCAATAAAATAATCGAAAACATACCAACCCTTCTCGAAGGATGCATGAAAACAATGGGAGTTTCCAGCCAAATTCTAGGACAAATGGTTGTCTCCTTTGTAAATATATTAATTAATTAATGTCAGCTTTTGTTATGTAAAAAGTCTAATTGGCATCCATTGGATTTTTTCAGTTGTTTTTTTGTCAAAAACGAGGGGTCAATTCTGGCCATGTTTCAACCCTTTTTTTGACGGTAAAAAACAGTAAAAATCAACAAGGAGAATTGCAAAATACACTTCAAACCTTTTTTTTTTTTACATCTTAGTTTTTTTAAAAAAAATTTTGTAAGTGAAAATATTTAATTATTTTTTATATAAATTTTTGAAAATTAAAATTTGAAAAATTATAAACTTTTAAAAATCATATAATTTTTAGAAAATAAATTTAAAAAAAAATAAATTTAGGAAAGATTGTAAAACTCTAAAAAGTTATAAGAAAAATAATTAAATAATTTTACTTAAAATTTTTTTAAAAAAATTTAGGATGTAAGGAAAATAAAACCATTTAGCACCGCTCATCAACAAGTTTCGAGTTACTTTATTCATAAAATTGTCTAGTGATTGTTCCAATAAAGCCAGATTTGTAAAACCATGGAAAAAGGCTATGACTATTTTGTTATATATTGGACAAAAAAAAATTATTGGTACAATCAAATATGAAAAAACAAATTTAAAGGAATGAATATTTATGAAATTACTTCAACATTAAGGGCCAAATATAAATGTGCACGTTTGGTAAGAATGTCAATAAATAAGGTATACATAGAGTAGAATATCTTTTATTTTTATTTTTAAATTCTTATATTATATTCATATCATATTTATATTCAACGAATATTTTAAATTTATTTTAATTTCTATCTTCATGCTATATGTAATAGGTACGAGTAATTTTCATACTCACAACTTAAAAAAATAAAAATAAAAATTTATTTTTTTATTTTATTTTGCTTATTTCGATAATTTTTTATAAATATATATTAATATATATATTTTTAATAAAAATTTATTAATTATAATTAATCTAAAATAATAATTTATATTATTTAATAAAAAATCTATTTACTAAATATATATAAATATATATGAAATATAGATATGAGATGAGTACTATATTATTCATTCTCATTTTCGTCTTCAATAAAATTTTAAAATCATATTTATTCATATTTTTATACTCATAATATAATACTTATTTTTATTTTTATTAAGATAAAAAATCAAAATTAAAAATTCACAAAAAATCATTTCATAAATCCAAAAAGATTTATTAATATTATTGTTTCCTCTTAAAAAGGAAAGTTTTACAAAATCAATAATTTATTCCCCTACCAAATATTCATGTCAACAACATCCACTTTTTGCTCCCAAAATGTCATTTGTGTCAATGCATTTATTGCTTGAGAGAAAAGTTTTGCACTTGATTTTTAGGATTATGAACCCAAAAAATTGTAAATATTATATTTAATGATAGAATAATAAAAATTGATGAATTTACATTCAATGAATTTTATTAGTTGATAATAAAATATTAAATTATATAAATTTGAAATTTTATTTAATTAATATATATAATTATTTTAAAAAATAATATTTAATAAATTTAAAATTAAATTTTAATATTTATAATTATTTTTATCTAAAAATTAAGATTTTTTAAAAAACAATTAAATTAAAGAGTTTCAAAGATATATATATTTTTCTTTTGAGCTTGGAAGTAGATTTTAAGATTTTGGCATCTTCAATCAAAAGGTTCTTTATATCTAAATTTTGACCTTTAAAAATCAACATATACATTTTTTTTACAAAAACAAAAGTATTAAAATTATGGTCAGGAAAAAAAAGTGATTCCAATCAGAAAATTCCTCAAAAATTATATGAAATTATTTTTTTTATTTTCATTATTTTTATTAGCATAATTATCCAAATCAGAAAATGGGCCCACATCTCCCACAAAAAGTCCAAAAGAAAGTAATGACCGATTAAAAATAGTAATAAAGTAATAGCAACCAAAATTAACATTAATTTATTTAATTAAAAAAATAATTTTCCTTTTTTTCTCTATCATTTTTGGCTATATAAACAACCCTTCTTTTTCCTCGGCTCTTCTCTTATACAATATTTTCGCTTCTCTCCCTGGACTCCAAATATATATATTTTTTTCACTCTCCTTTAGAAGCTATGGCGCCAAACGGAGTCGTTTCAGGCAAGAGCTTAATCGTGAGTTTCGGTGAGATGCTCATCGACTTTGTCCCCACCGTTTCTGGCGTTTCTTTAGCCGAAGCTCCTGGCTTCCTCAAAGCCCCCGGTGGAGCTCCAGCCAACGTGGCGATCGCCGTCTCCAGACTCGGCGGTGAAGCATCTTTCGTCGGAAAGCTCGGAGACGATGAGTTTGGTCACATGCTTGCTGATATTCTCAAGCAAAATGGAGTCTCTGGCGACGGGATCTTGTTTGACCAAGGCGCAAGGACCGCTCTTGCCTTCGTGACTCTACGAGCCGATGGAGAACGTGAGTTCATGTTTTACAGGAATCCTAGCGCTGATATGCTGTTGAGGCCGGAGGAATTGAATCTTGATCTTATCAGATCTGTAAGTGTTCTTATCATCTTTTTCCTTGAATGCAACAAATCAGTCAATTTCCTCTCCTTTTTTTTTTGTTTTACTGCAATTTGCATTTTCTTGCTTCATCGTTGACATAAAAGAAACAAGAAAAATTTACGAATTTTCTAATCCAAAGACTGTAGAAAAAGATCGGTGATACTCACGCGCCATAACGTGAGCGTAGCCTTTTATTTAAAGGCTTACATGTCGGTCCGCTATATTACTATAAGATCCCTGGTTATTTGTGGGACTCACACTTGGGTATCTAAGCACTGAGAATTTTGTCAATTTTTTCCCGACATATAAATTATCAAAATTGCGGGCTTTGATATCTTCACCGCCGGTAATGTTACATAACAGTGTAGTAAACTTTTCTTTTCTAGTGGGATCAGATCTGAATTCGGAAATGACAATGATTCTGATTTGATTAACTTGCGTGGGAACTTCTAACTTCACAAGAGTTGGGTAAATCGGCCTTGTGCTGTCTGGCCATGTGGCATATATGGTTGTGTCCACAAGAGTCCAAAACCACCAACGTACGCTAAACCCCGTTTATCACGTGATATCACTTGCTTGGTTTGGATACAACAACCTGATATCCAAAGGGAACGCGGTAGATCTCGATCTTGCTTTTCTGTCCCATCCAATGGGCTATTTGGGAAAGAAGGATGTTGATCAAGGGTAGATCGGTAATCCGATTTTCACTGATAGTGTGATTCCTTGTTCCTTATCTTTAGTAGAATGAATTTGTAACTAAAGTTTGAACCAAACTGCTAGTGTTCTTAGAAATTTTCATTATTATAAAACTAATTGGTAATTAGGGTTTTCCGGATTTTGTTTGAGTTTAATCTCTTCAATCTTAAAGGTGTGCTGTTTTTTTAGGAATAATTAGTATTTGTTACAAGTAATAAATATTGGTTTATGATTGTGAACATGACTTACAATCCAGATTTAATTTGGTTGGTTCAGATCATAGTCTTTAGGAGGTGGCATCTAGCAAATATTAAGTTTAAATATCAACGTTTGCAACTCATTTTTTATTTTGAGTTGCGGCTTCCTATGTTAAAAAAAATATTGGTTTATGATTGTGAATGTGACTTGAATTCCTTAAGCTGTACTCATTAATTTTATCCGCAAAAAATGCATCGGGAACGTGTATCATTGGTAGACATGGTAGATGGGAGGGAGAGTGAATTGAAGGAATGTGTAAATTATTTTCTATTTTTATGACATACATAAAGACATTGAATGTTTGTTGGGTGAGAAGTTGCATGATTCCACATGATTTTTCTCTGTTTGTTAGCTTATGTACTAAATCATTGGCTTACCTAACAAACTGCATTATGTATAGTTTTCATTGGAAGTTTGCTTGTTTTGCAATTTTCTCAGCAAAGTTCTTTTAATTTATTGTTTTGGAAGGACTTTGGTGGATTTTTTAAGGCTATTTAAAAAAAAAAAACTGAATTTTTTCTTTGTGCAGGCCAGAGTGTTTCACTATGGATCGATAAGTTTGATTGTGGAGCCATGCAGATCAGCTCACTTAAAGGCGATGGAAGTGGCCAAAGAATCTGGTGCTTTGCTCTCGTATGATCCGAACCTTCGCCTGCCACTTTGGCCTTCAGCTGATGAGGCCAGGAAACAGATCTTGTCCATCTGGGATAAGGCTGATATTATCAAGGTCAGTGATGTTGAGCTAGAGTTCCTCACTGGCAGCAACAAAATCGACGATGAAACTGCTATGAAACTTTGGCGCCCCAACTTTACCCTACTCTTGGTCACCCTTGGTGAAAAGGGTAGCAGATACTACACCAAGGTATGCTAAATTCAGCGTCTTGTACTCTCAGTTGATGCTTCTTTACTCAGCTGTCACGGTAGGTGATGCCTTTATTTGTTGCTAGTTGATAATGACTTTTAGCTGTCATTGATCGAAGGTTTTAAATTGCCTGTGCTGGAATCGAGTCAGATTGCTGAATTAAATACAACCGATCATGAACACATAATAAGCATATCTTTATTGATCGAATTATGTAATTTAATCTTGTCAAAATATTGAAAAAAAAATATATTTTTCTTCATTCCATTGCAAATGATGTCCACTGATTGATGCCAAGCATGATACTATTATAGATTCAGCTTTGGTCCATTGGTCCCCCCAACTCTGCAACTTGGACTTCTTTGTTTTTTATTCAACCTGAAATCAAATACTGTGTGCATTCGATTAAATCTTGGGGTCTTGTTTTGGCCTTTTTTGAGTCTGTCGGTGTCTGGACAAAAATCAAAAGACGCTAACAGTGGAGAAAAATGTTATTGTTTTTCTGAAATACAGAATTTCCACGGGGCAGTTGATGCTTTCCATGTGAATACTGTGGATACAACTGGCGCTGGGGACTCCTTTGTTGGTGCTTTGCTATGCAAGATTGTGGACGACCCAACCATACTTGAGGTAACCCCATATTTTTTTTCTTTTACTATTTTGATTCAAAATTGTCTTTTATATTGTTCTAACTGGGTGGGGGGATTTTAATTCACAGAATGAATCAAAATTGAGGGAAGTACTGAAATTCGCAAATGCATGTGGAGCCATCACGACAACCAAAAAGGGAGCAATCCCTGCCCTTCCAACCGAGGCTGACGCCCTTACCTTAATCAAAGGAGCTTAGCTTTAGGAAAACTTCAATAATCACACATCGTTTTGCTTTTCTTTTTTATTTCTTATAATTTCAAAGAAAGGGTTTTGAAAGGTCTCAAATTTTTTTCTCCCCCACTTGTTTTTATTTCCCTTTCCTTATTTGCTGCGTGTAAGGATTAGGAATAATTTTTTTTTTGTCTTGTTTGATGCTCCATTTCCAAGTGATTAGCAACATGTCTGTTTGCATCTTCCCAATGGTAGTGTGTGTTGTGGGTGCAACTAAGGATGTAGCTTTGGAAGAACCTACTTTTTATTCATTAGTCTACAATTAACGTTTAATAAAAATATTTCAAGCTTTCAATTGTAACAGTTCAGAATTTGTAGCAGCCACAGGTTACGTATTGTTTTATGAAAATGATAATTTTGAATAGCAATGGCAGTAAAATGGTCCGAGTGTCATAACACGCGCACTGGTCCCAAGTTCAGGGGAAGTGGAGGAGACCAGTAAAGGTTTCTATACAAGCGTAAGCGGATTGGAGAACTAGCGAGATTCAGTGCGCATTTGACATGAACAAGCCACACGCAACATTGAGATCAAGATCAATTCTTGGGGTTTTACTTTTTGAATGTAAAAATAGATAATTTTTTTCTTTTTTTTGCAAATATTGGAGTGAGTTTTTAAAAGTAAAAACTAAAAGTTTTATTAGAAGCATCATAATTATTTTTTAATAAAAATTTTTAAAAAATTAAAATTTTTTTGTAATTATTTTAAAAATTTGTAAAATTATATGTTTCCTCAATATGATATTATATGATTTATTGATAAACAAACAAAAGAAATTCATTAAATTTTTAACGTGCAAAAATAAAAGAAATTCATGAGATATAGAAAGAATAAAAATATTGGATCTTCAAAAACGGTATTATATTTTCTATGATAGAAAAGAAAACCTTGTTTTAAAATACAAATTGAAAAATAATAAGACGAAATGGTATTATATTTTCTATAAATAAAAAATCATTTATATTCTTATGCCAATTTTTTTTGGAATTATATGGCAAAAATTAAAAAGAAGAAATCTGGGCTCTGGATTAGATTGGTCCAATGACGCAAAGCGACCAAGGTGGCTGCACGTGGTTGACACCTGCCTCGCACGATTTCCCCTCGTTTCGCATTTACTGTCCGTGGCTGGCTCTTTTTCTCACCGTTAATTCTCCGAGTTTTCCGCTGACGCCCTGCCCTTCCGCTTGGAAATCTCACCGGAACCTCGTCGGAAATCAGATCTCCTTCGCCGGAATCTTCTTCGTATTAACCGCTTTCTCTTTAGTCGGAAGGTCCTTTCTTTTCTTTTTCTAATCCAAATCTCTCTGTTTATTAATATTAAAAAATAATTTATTTAGATGTGTATTTTTACGTGACCTAATTTGAATTTTGATTGTAAATTATAATGAATTTCTAGCCAAAATTTCTTCTTATTTATTATTATTTACTTTGTAGTTTAAATTGATTGTTTGTTGATATAGAATTGTTCTTGTTTTCATGTTTTTATATTTCCTTCTTCTTTTTCAAAATTTCAGTCATATTTTTGCATTTGGAAAGTAGATAACTAAGTGAACATCTATAATTGAGTCGATTTTGAGCTGTTTGGGCTTAATCCGGATATAAAAGATTAGATATTATTATTATTATTATTATTTTTATTATATGAAATTTGGGTCACGGTTGCTTTTGTGTTGCCCTTTCTTAAGGGCTTAGGCCTAATTTGATGCAAATTGAAAAGGGTTTTAAATGATGGAGAAGATGGGGCTCTGTGGCATGAGTATAAGCTGAAATTCTATTCTGAGTTTTACAGAGGTTAAATTCTCAAGTTGTCAAAGAAAGGATATTTGAAACTGAAAACCCTTTCATTGATGGGTGCTTTTTAGGATGATGTTGGCTGAGGTGGGAGAGGACTGAGGAATTTTAGAGCTTATTGTCTTTGTCAAATGGAAGGAATTATGAGAAATTGAATTATTTTACTGTGGGTAAGTGCATATCTAAGTTTGGGCTGCTTGGGTAACATGAAAAAGATGAACTGAAAATTTCATGAACTTTTGGTTTGTTCATGGGTTTGAGCTGATGAAGGTACAATCTAAACTCTAATAATTATGAAGCATAGAGAGAGAGGGGAGGGTATCCAAATTGCTAGTTAACGGTTTCTTTTATTGGTTATTATATTATTATAGTTACATCATCATATTATTAGACAGGAGTATTCAACTTTGGCTTCTGTTTGTATTGGGTAGGATATAGTGTTTCTCTTTTAAATTTGAAGTTTTGACTTTCTATTCAAGCAACCCGATGAGATATTTTCTTTGAATAAAAGTTTTTTCTCTATGTTTTCTCACCTTTTGTTCGATTTCAGAAATGTATAATAACTTGGGAGCCCAGCCTGGGGTGCCAAGACCACCAACAAACCCTCAACCAAATCCATTTGGTAATGCATTTTACAGGGCTGGTTCTGTTCTTATCCGAGGTGGTCTGGGTGCATATGGGGAGAAAATTTTGGGATCAAGTTCTGAGTATGTGCAAAGCAACGTAAGTAGCATGCTGGGTGCAGTTATGTCAAAAGGTTGACTTATTGCTATTACCATATGCTTAAATACTGTGTTGTTTCACTCCTAGTTGCATCATAGTATTATGTATTTGAATATTGCTATTCAGGAGTACTGTCATTTTCCACAGGGAATTGACAATCGCTGGACATTGTTTGAACAGTCTGTGAAAAGCCTATGACTGTTCTTAGTGGTATATTGGATTAGTCTCAGTTCAATTTTTTGAAAACTTTATAATCACACTGAAATATGAGCTTTTTTAATGGAAAATTGAAATAGAAGAAAATTTCATAAACTTCTAACCAAAATTTCATTGTTCAATTTGATTACCTGGTGTTTATATTTAAAAAGATTTTCAGTTTTGTAATATTTTTTTAGTCTACTTGAACTTTGAGAAAACAACTATTTAAAAAATATGCAAGAATTTAAAGTAATTAAAAACAAATTCAAGTTTCTTATGATTATATTATTTCAGATTTTTAGTAGAACTCAAAACTAAAGCAAACCAATTGGTTGTTATCATTACCTGAATTGAAATTGAACTGAGAACAACAAAAACTGAACCAAGCTAACATCATAGCTCAGTTAACCTTTTTATTATTTTGGCACAGCCCTAACTGTGATGCCTTATTCTATCTGAGGAGTGACCTTCATAAGTTAACGCTTAAGATGTATTCTGTGCGGAACAATTGTATATACGATGTAAATGTTTAGCATTAATAAGCATGGTTTAATCGTGTAATAAAGAGTAAAAAATGTTGGCATAAATGACAGAGGAAGTCTAAAGATATTCCTATTTATCATAAAGGTAGTAAAATGCCTTTACTTTAAACGGTTACTAAGATATAAAAAAGGGATGAATATCTGAAGTGCTCCAATTTTATGAATTTTGTTCTTGCCTCATAATTTTTCCATGTTGAAATAAGCAGATAAGTAGGTACTTCCTCTGATCCCCAGTACTACTTTCAAGTGAATGATCAGTATGTGAGAAACAAATTGAAGGTTGTTTTACTGCCATTTCTACACAGGGTAAGCATATGCTCCTCATTGTAACATTTTCTGTGCTTTTTTTTTTTAAGTCACTGTCTCATATTCTCCCTTTTCCTTCAGGGGCCATTGGACAAGAATAACTGAGCCAGTGGGGGGTAGGCTTTCCTATAAACCCCAAATTTATGACATTAATGCACCAGACTTGTACATCCCATTTATGGCATTTGGTACTTACGTTGTTCTTGCTGGATTGTCACTGGGCCTTCTAGGAAAGTAAGTGGATTTTTCCTCTCAATCTAACAGCTTCTTACCTTCTTTTTCCAATTGCAATGTATGTTTAGTGGTTTGAAAACTTATTCTGGACAGATGTCTACCTGTTTTGTTGTAATTTTTGATTAGTTTACTTCCAAATGCTTGTTACTAACAATAAATTGGCAACTTTAAGGGGTCTGACTTCTGTTTCTTCCTCTATGCCCTAATCCTCTCCTCACTAGAGAGGTTTCCCCTTTGTGTTTTCTTTAGGGTACTTAAAGAAGAAGCCAATATCTAAACCAATGTGTGCGGCATCCATCATTTTTATTCTTTAATCGAATATTCATGTGAGATGCAGGCAAGTCAAGGATTTATTTTTGCAATCACACACCACAGGCAGAATGAATATTTCTCTAAATAGTGTCCAAATTATTAAGGAACAAGAAGTATACATTGTTATGCTTGTACCTTGTCATTGTTTACTCAACATTTTTCTGTATTTTGATTTGTTTTTGGAACTTGGAGTAGTTCATCTTGTGTCTCCTCTGAGAAACTCAGGCTTCCATTCTGGTGCTTTTTACACTAAGATCTAGCTTCTAGTTGTCTAGTCTGATTTCTGGTGGTGACCACCCTTGATGCAGTAATGTGATTCGAATTTTGGCGAATTCGATTTAATCACTTTTAGTTTTCTTCATATAGATTACTTGGAAAATTATATAAATCATGTGTTCTTTTTGTTTTTGCCTCAAATAATTTCCATCTCCTACTTTTCCACCAGGTTTAGCCCTGAAGCACTTAACTGGATGTTTGTTAAGGGAGTGTTTGGCTGGTTTCTGCAAGTTATGCTGCTGAAAGTAACATTACTTTCATTGGGTAGTGGTGAGGCACCTTTACTTGACATTCTGGCGTATGCTGGGTATACTTTCACCGGACTGTGTTTTTCAGTCCTTGGACGGATCATTTGGCGGTACTCATACTACTTTTTGATGCCATGGACATGCTTATGGATGGGAGTCTTCTTGGTGAAGACCATGAAAAGAGTTCTCTTCGCAGAAGTTAGAAGTTATGATTCCAGCAGGCACCACTACCTTTTGCTCTTTATTGTCCTGGCTCAGTTTCCACTCTTCACATGGCTTGGCAACATTAGTGTTAATTGGCTTTTCTAAAGCTGCGTCCTTGTCTAAGTTGTGTAGCAGGAAAGAATTCTTTGTTTATATCAGCTCTAACAGTGCTTTTAGGCAATTTTTACCATAGAGAAATTCATTTCTGGTTACTTTTTTGTTTATCATATTCATAAGAACCAATTTCCATGTGCTGAGAAAGTTAACAATAGTCTCCCTAGAAATATATTCGTTGCTCTTTCCCTGTTTGTCAATTGTCGTCAGTTTCACCAATGCATCCTGAAGCTGGCCTCTGCCCTCCCCGGCAAAGTGGAATGTTTATCGGGCACATCAGGCAATTATTTGCAAGGCTGCCTCTGATCGTGGCCGTGCTGCTATTGAACTGGGGCGGAAGACGACCTGATAGGAAGTTATCATCTAAAAACAAGGTTCTCCATGGTCTGCCCAGTCTCTGCCCATACGTTGCGGGGATTCGACCTGTCAATCCATTGTAGGCTAGATTGATTATTTCTAACCTCCCAAAGTTGACCAACTCGAGGGGCAAATGACCCTGCAGGCGGTTCCCTTGTGCATCAAGTACTTGAAGTGGAGACCCACTCCCACGAGATTTGTTCACCTCAATTGCTCTGAGTTGGTTGAAGGAAACATTGAGGTGATGCAGGTGAGGCAATGCAAGAATTCCCTTTCCAATGGAACCTGAAAACCTATTATCACTCACATCTACCGATCTAAGTTGTTCAAGCATCTCCAATGGTGTAATATGTCCTGAAAGTCGGTTGTGGGACAAAGTCAAGGTTCTCAACCTTGTAGGAAATTTTGGCAAGCTTCCAACCAACATATTGGAGCCAAGCTCTAATGTCTGGAGCTGCCATAATCCATTAATGTCAGGAATTCTGCCTGAAAATCCATTGTTTGACAGGCTCAAGTGAGTCAATCTTCGTAGTTCAGAAATCCTGGCAGGGATCCGGCCGGACAGGAGGTTTCTTGAGAGGTCTATTCTTTCAACCATCTTCAATCCATAGATCCATCCGGCGATGCCGCCAGTGAAAAAATTGCCAGAAAAGGAAATTCGTATTAGCTTCTTGAGCTTTTTCAAAGTATCAGGTAATGGCCCTCTGAATCGGTTTCTGCTGAGATCAAGGGAGGTGAGCTCGGTAAAGTTTCCTACATTGGGTGACAGGAAACCATCATATCCCGCGCCATCAAGTTCAAGTGATATTATTTGGTATGTTGAACTGTCCGAAGGAATAGAACATAAAATTCCAAGAAATCTTGCCCCTGTACTTTCACATGGATCCACTGAAAAATCCCAAGTACTGAGGTATGATGATGGCGGAATCGTGTTTGGATCAATGGAATTCTTCAGGGATTGAAGGGTTTCAATATCTGATTGTAGTGTTATTGAATGAACAATTGTAGGAATAAAAGTTAGAACTATGGGAAAGATCGTGGACCATGAGGCGGAGACTGAAGGATGCATGTCTCTGGCCATTTGCTTTCAGGAACAGGGGTCATCTGAGCTGCTGGGAATGACTTATAAATAGTTCAACACCAGGATCTGTAAATTGAGATGTACTACTAAAAATATTATAATTTTCATGATCATGCCAAACTAAAGTCCCTTAAATTCAGCTTGAAAGCTGGTGAACTGGTTTTAAGTTAGGCAGAGTTCAATCTTTACCATCGTAACTAACTTTCTATTAGGAATACATCTAAATTTAAAAAAAAATAAAATTGTAGAGATTTACATCCAATTTATAAGATATTTTTCACTTTAATTTAAATATTTTATAATTTTATCTTACAAAAAAAAATATTAGTATAAATTCAAATTTCTACATATATATATTATAACATACATTTATAATATTCTAATATAAAATTCAGATATTATAAAATATCTTTCATTTAAAATTTGATGTTTCTATTAAACTTAACACATAACCAAAATTATATCAAACATTGAGATTTTAAAATAGATTCACACTGTGTAGCAAGGGCGAAGGCAAGAATTGAATAAAACAGGTGCCAAATAGTAATTTCAAAAGGAAAGAAGGCCAAAGTAATATTTTGATGGGTTCAAACACTATAGCATAAAAGAGGTGAAAAATTTTGGAGAGGGTAGTGGCCCCTATCTGCCCCGTAGTTTCGCCTTTGTTGTGTAACATTTAGCTCTTACATTCTTTGCAATGAATTGTCCTGATATCAATTATAAATATTTATATTCAGATTATACGATATTATCTACTTAACGTATGAATATTTTACGATTTTGTTTAAAAAAAACCCTTGTAAATATAAATTTAAAATTTCACATATATCATAATATATTTTCAAAATATCTGTATTATTTTGAATATTTTGTAGGATTGGTACGTTGCAAAAATTATCATTCGAAGGGTGTCTAGCATTTCTAGCCCTACAGGTCAGCTGGGAACGTGGCAAATAAAAGTCTTAAACCTAGAGCAGTACTCCCACACCAAATATCTAAATTTTTCAGCCAATTAACTAGGGGGGTTGCTGCTAATGGGTCCCTTTTTCTTATTAGAATTTCATCCCCTTCTCACCCCCCATTGTAATGAAATAGGAGGCACAATCACACTGACCATGTTGTCGATCGTTACTTTCTTCAATCATGGCAAGTTCAGAGCACCACACCTTGAGCACGGGTTGCTCCAAGTATCTGGTTCATACAATACTTATTGTACACATTCAATTGGGTCCGAGCCCAGATCAATTGGGCCTGGTTCAAATGGGTAAGGCCCATTTCAATCCTGTATTTTTTTTTTTTCTTTTTTTTTCTTTTGTATTTTATGTGTTTTATTATTATTATTATTATGTATATCTTTGTTTATTTATTTTTATTTAGATTAGATTTATATGTATTGTATGTATATAGTTATATATTTATTATTATTATTATCTTTTTTTTTTTTGTAATATATTTTTGGGTTTATCTTATGTTATTTTTTTTTATTATCTGATTTTTTTTTCCGAATTATCTGATATTATTTTTTTATTTTTATACTATCATATTTTTTGATTATCTAGTATTTTTTTTATTTATTTTGATTTTAATTTTGGATGGCTAAGATTCAAAGTTGAAGAATCCCACTCTGAAGGGGAATTCAATCAGAAGAGTCCAGTTGGATTCAAAGACTGAATTCCCGTCCAAGGAGGAATTGGGATTGGTTAGGAACTCCTGATCAATCCCTATAAAAGGGACCCCCTGGAACAGAATGAAAACACAGAAAACAGTAAGCAAAGCTACTGATTTGAGAGAAACGGAGGCGTATAAGAAGCTAGGAAAAGTTTAGGAGTGTTCTGGGAGTGAGAAAAAATTTTTAGAGATTTTTGGCGAAAATTTTTTCTGGAAATTTCTGGGAAATTTCCAGAATCCGGGGAAAATTCACGCGAAATTTGAATTTTCCGGCAACAATTCCGGCGAAATTTCCAGATTCCGATGAAAATTTCCAGAATCCGGCACCGGTGTTCTTCAGTTCCTAGAGAGAAGGGAGAGAAAAAGGAAGAAGAGAGAGAGAGGGGGAGGACAGTTCTGCCGAAAAACGGAGGAAGGTGCCTTTTATACCCTCCCAAAACGACGTCGTTTTGGCCTTAAGTAACCCCGAGGATCCGCGCGTTTTGCCGAACCCGACCCGACCCGGGCGTCGACCCGCTTTTCTGACCCGCGGGTGCCAGCCCCCCTCCGAGCCCAGCCGAGCCGAGCCAAGCCGCTCCCCCGAGCCGTTTTCTCTTCCTTGAGCCGAGCCGAGCCGCGATCCGAGCCGCTCCAGGTTTTTTTTTTTTTTTTATTTCTTTGTTTATTTGTTTATTTGTTTATTTTATCTTTTATTTGTTTATTTATTAGATTAGGTTTATGTAATATTCTTTTTATCTATTTTTTATTATTTTATTTTTCTTTAAATAAGAATAAAAAAATTCTAAAAAAATATATTTTTAGGGAAAAGTTGAAATTATCAATTTTCCTTAGAAATAAATTTCCAAAAAATATTTTTGGGGAAAAGTTGAAAGTATCAATTTTCCTCAGGAGTAAATTTCAAAAAAAAATATTTTTAGGGAAAAGTTGAAAGTATCAATTTTCCTTAAGAATAAATTTCCAAAAAATATTTTTAAGGAAAAGTTGAAAGTATCAATTTTCCTTAGAAATAAATTTCCAAAAAAAATATTTTTAGGGAAAAGTTGAAAGTATCAATTTTCCTTAAGAATAAATTTCCAAAAAATATTTTTAGGGAAAAGTTGAAAGTATCAATTTTCCTTAAAAGAAAAATAAATTTCCAAAAAAAAAGTATTTTTGGGGAAAAGTTGAAAGTATCAATTTTCCTTGAAAATCAAAATTTTCCAAAAAAATATTTTTGGGGAAAAGTTGAAAGTATCAATTTTCCTTAGAAATAAATTTTCAAAAAAAGGATTTTTGGGGAAAAGTTGAAAGTATCAATTTTCCTTGAAAATCGAAATTTCCAAAAAATATTTTTGGGGAAAAGTTGAAAGTATCAATTTTCCCTAAAAAAAAATCATTCTTTCCTTCCTTTCTATCTTAATTTTGATTTTGTTTTTTTTTCTTCTTCTCTTTAAATAATCCGACGATGGAGCCTCTGCAAGTGAAACAGTAGCTTTTCTTGCATACTCTTGAGGTGAGGGAATTTTCTCAATTTTCTGCTAAAAGTATTAGAGTCAATTGAGAATAATTTCCAATAATTAATTACTTGGTAAAATTTTAAGGCTTTTGGATAACATAAATTTAAGCTGGTACCATCTTTTGATGGGCGTTGTGAGGGTGCTATAACCTTCCTCACACGTAACCGAACTCCCGAACCCTGTTCTGGTTAGTAGACCTGAACCTATTCTTCTAGGGACCCTTAAACTTAGGTGTTCCCTGAAAGGACAGATTCCATAGGTGGCCAATCGCACCTAGACAAAAAAAGATTGGTGGCGACTCCCTGAAAGTCAATGTCTAGCGATAGATCCCCGGATCTAGACGTTATGACAGCTTGGCGACTCCGCTGGGGACCTTGAGAGTCAGGCCAGCAAATAATTTGTGCTATCCAAAAGCCAAATGAAATTGAACCTTGTTGTATATATGTGTTGTTATTCATTCATGTTGTAGTTACCTTGTTAATTATGTCATTCATATGCATGTGCATAACATGAGCTCTATACCCGAGCTCCGTCCCTCTAGGAGGGAGTAAAGTACCTATTGCTTTCGTGAGGTCTAATGCCTCCGTAGTGGCTAGCGAAATACTCCCACTCAAATTGAACCTTTTTCGCTTGTAGCCTGTAATGGGTGAGGATTAGGGTGCCTTACTAGTCTGTGATGGACAAGGATGTAAGGAGCAATTTGGGGACCTTTAGACTCTGACCTTAAAACCGCATGTAGTGAACTTTAAGATTGCCTACACCTAGGATAGAGCTCTTTCTACCCAATGATAGATATACCCTAAAATTAGGACACAAAAAGGGTGTTTATCTAATCATTTTGATTGCTTAACTTTGTGTATTATTTTTATCATATGTAACATTATGCATCAACATCACTTACGTTTCATCCACGAAACTAACTATGTTGTTTGTCTAATTGTATGCATCTGTATTCTTTTCATGATCATGTTTCAACACAATCATTTGCATTCATTTCATACTAGATTTCATTCAAAAAATGTACATTTCATTTGTGTATCAAAGCATCATACATAAGGTACAGCATAACATTTCTAATCATAAGTATGGTACTCAAGGTCCGAGGATAGCTCCATCTAGCGAAAACCTTGCTCATCCATACAACACAAGATCCAGAGCAAGGCAAATGGAGGAGGAAAGTTCTCATAGATTTGAAAAGCTAGAAAAAGCTCAGGAGAAGATTGAAAATGAACTTAGCAAAATTCTGGAGGCCCTCAATAACATGAATAAGGGGAAAGGGGTTGAAGGAAATACAAGCCAACAAGTTCCCCATTTACAAGAAGTGGCTGACCCTTTGTACCCTCCAGGTTTTGGCCCATCTCAAGCCCAGTCTACCCAAGAGGTCCCGCCACAACATTTCGCCTATCCTGGAATGCCATCAGCTTTCAACACAGGGCAGTATAACAGCTATATAAATCCTGTCTTCACTGAAAAGGCAGCAGAACCAATTCCTGATCTAGATGATTTAAAAGAGAAGGAGAAGGAAAACATGAGAGTAGAGGCTGAGGAAAGTTCCAAGATTAGCATGTTAGAGCAGAGGCTACGGGCTATAGAAGGATTTAGCTTTTATGGGTCAGTTGATGCTGCTGGGCTCTGCCTAGTTCCTGATGTGGTTATTCCCTATAAGTTCAAAGTACCGAAATTTAAAAAATATGACGGTACAAAGTGCCCCAAAACCCACATCACTATGTATTGCAGAAAGATGGCAGCTCATGCACATGATGAAAAACTCTTGATGCATGTTTTCCAGGACAGTCTTACTGGCTCTGCCGCCAGATGGTATGTTCAATTGGATAGGACTCGTATTCGCTCTTGGAGTGATATGGCACATGACTTCATCAGTCAATATCGACACATTATCGATTTGGCTCCTGATCGTTTGTCTTTGCAGAATCTGGAGAAAAAGTCAAACGAGTCTTTTAAAGAGTACGCCCAGAGATGGAGAGATATAGCTTCACAGGTACAACCTCCTCTGACAGAAAAAGAGACCACAGTGCTGTTTGTTAGCACTTTGAAACCTCCTTATTATGAAAAGATGATAGGGAATGCAACAAAGAATTTTGCTGACATGGTGATCTCTGGAGAAATTATTGAAAGTGCCATAAAAATGGCAAGTTGAAAGGAGGAGAAACCAAGAAGGCATCAGAAAAGAAAGAAGCTGAAGCTCAAGCTGTGAGCTTTGATAGACAACAATTCAGGGGTTATCAACCCTATCCATCTCAAGTTTACTCTCCATACTATCCTGCTGTGAATAACGCCTCATCCTACCCATACCAGCTAGCCCCACAACCATCTTATTCATCCACTTACTGCCTTAACATTCAAGCTCCTGTAAGAACCCAAATCCGCCCTACTAACCCAGCCAGTGGCTCGCGAGAACAACGAACTACTCGAGAAAAACCTGTATTTGATCCAATCCCTATGACTTATACAGAGTTATATCGAGAGCTTTATAATAGCCATTTGATTGCCCCCAGCCACGTGGAACCACTTAAACCACCCTATCCAAAGTGGTATGATCCTACAGCCCGTTGTGACTATCATTATGGAATTACTGGCCATTCTACTGAAAATTGCACTGCTTTAAAGTATAAGGTGCAACGGTTGATCAATGATGGAATGGTAAGTTTTGATCAAGGAAAAGCAACAGCACCTAATGTTAGTGTACTGAGCGAAAGTCAAGAACAGAAAGGATCCGGAGATTCACAATGAATTGAGGGGCAAGATGTCAATGGAGATAAGGCTGGTTGAAGGTTTCTTCTGTCATTTTGGGATTTCTTTTCAAAAATGTTAGATTTTTTTTTTTTTTGCAATATGACTTCACTTGTTATCATTTTAATAAAGGCAAGTCAATGCATTTCATTACATTTTTCTCTTTCACTTTACCATTATTCCATGCCTTGTTACCTTCCATAACTTCACACTCCCATTCTTAAATTTCAGATGATGAATATTTAGACAATGATAACAATAATTCTGGAATTTAATTTTGAGAACTCATTCACAGAGGAGATGATTTGAGCGAAAATAAAGAGGTAAGCCATCACCAGAGATGAAAGAGATATATCTTGAAGGTGTGCAATATTTTATACAAGTTCATGAGCTCTGTTCAATAGATGATGTTCAAGAAAGGTATTCACAATTGAGATGAAAAATGGCCATATTTCTTTTACCATTTGAAAAACCATTTATTGTTACCCCTTTGAGCTTATCATTTTTTTTTAAAAACCCCAACCAAGGATCACCCTCTACACTGGAGGGTAAATTTTGAAAAAAAAAAAGAAAAGAAAAAAACACCACAAAAGGTCTCAAAGATGAAAAGAGAAAGAAAAGCAAAAAGAAAAATAAATGCCACACATGATTTGGGGCAAAGTAATGAGATCCTTTGTGTGAGGAAAGAAAAAGCAGTGAAATGATGTGGGGCAAAATGCCAAGTTGTATCAAATGATCCTTTGGTTTTGAACCTTTTTAATACATGTTTTGAGCCTATTATATCCATTTTTTTATGACCCTTCACCTTGACCTACATTACAACCTTGAAAAGTCCATTTGGATCAAGTGTGAATACTCAACTTGAATGATCATAGGTTGAACAAAGATATGCTCATGATGAAGCAATGGAATCATGCTACATGGAAGATATCAACACTGGATGAAAAATGAAAAAAGAAAAAAAAAAGAAAAATGAAAAAATGAAAAAAGAGAACCAAATTAAAAACCTAAAAGGGTGATTTTGGTACCAAAAAAAAAAAAAAAGATCCAGGTCAAATGGCTCACATGAATGAAAGATCAAAGACATCTGAAGATCCCTCAAAGATTGGGGCAGAGTTCGCCAAGCTCAAGATGACTTCAACTGTAAATGGAATGAGTTTTTGAAAAAGAATCCTAGATTAATGTTGAGAATTGTCTGAATATTCATCATTTGGACATACCATCCATCCCAATGACATGTATCCAATTCACTTCCTTTCCCATTTGCTTTGTACCAAAACAGATCTTCATTGATTATCTTTACCATAATTCACCTTGCTTTCTCTTATTGTTTCGCCCCTAAAAGGAATTGAGAAAATGCTTGGTTGCATTGTATTTGTCAAAATGATAATAAATGAATGAATATGTGCTTAAAAGAGTCTTGCATTCATTTGAAAAGAAATCTAAGATGATGGTGGAGATAAATGAAGAAATGGTAGAAACCTAGAGGAGATGATTTAGAAGGATATATGATGTGATCAAATGAAGAAATAGGGCAGTGATACAATCAAGTGATGAGTACGAGGATGAATTGGTCAATATGACTTGCAAGTTGTGATTGAATGATGAAGACAAAGTCTGTTTTGGAAAGGTTAATGCTGAGACACCTATGAGTAATGACCCAGTGATGGTGGATGAAACTTGTTTTGAAATTTGTTAGTGCTGAGAAATTCATTGAATGATGGTCAAGTGATGATCAATCGATGAAGCTTATTCCAAAGTATTGAGAAACTGAACAAGGAAGAATGTGAGTGGAAAAGACAAATTGAGAGCTACACTGGTTCGATCTTAGAAGAGCAGTGCAATTGGATCCTTGAGGAATCAAAGGGCTTGACACCCAAGAAAAAAAGAGCTTGAGAAACTTGAGTACCATACATTGAATAGGAATTAATTGGTCAACATTTGCATGGCATGCATTGAAATTCATATGCATTGCACAGCATACACTACTTTCAAGAGAATATAGTGTATAAATTCAAGAAGCAGGGGTGTTCCAACATCCCACATGAAAAAGACAGATATGAAAAGACTTTGCAAGTTTGAGAAGAAACTTGTCAGGTAAGTTCCTAATCCTTGAAATAGGATGTCTCTTGGTATCAGAGTTGATTTATAAGACCTTTGGGCATAATCTCCTGAAATCCCTTCAAACACAACTTTCAACTCCTTCGGACATGATTGTCTAGGAGTATTTACTTTTCAAAGTTCGTTACCTCTGTTTAGAGGAGCAATTTACTTTTCAAAGTCGTGGTACCTCTGTTTAGAGGAGCAATTTATTTTTTCAAAGTTCGTTGCCTCTGTTGAGAGGAGCAATTTATTTTTCCAAAGTCGTGGTGCCTCTGTTGAGAGGAGCAATTTATTTTTTCAAAGTCGTGGTGCCTCTGTTGGGAGGAGCAATTTACTTTTCAAAGTCGTGGTGCCTCTATTGAGAGGAGCAATTTATTTTTTCAAAGTCATGGTGCCTCTGTTGAGAGGAGCAATTTACTTTTCAAAGTCGTGGTGCCTCTGTTGAGAGGAGCAATTTATTTTTTCAAAGTCGTGGTGCCTCTGTTGAAAGGAGCAATTTACTTTCCAAAGTCCGTTGCCTTTGTTTAGAGGAGCAATTTACTTTCAAAAGTCGTTGAGTCTCTGTTTAGAGGAGCTTCGGCAAAAAAAAAAAAATAAAAAAAAATAAAAAAATAAATCAAAAAAATAAATCAAAAAATAAAAAACAAAAAAAAAATAAAAAAAATAAAAAAAAATAAAAAAATGTTGAGTTGAGTCTTGATTGGGTGTCTACGTCTTTGCGCAATTTCTGTTTCACAGAAAATGTGCAAAGAGGGGCAGCTGTAGACACCCAATTGGGTCCGGGCCCAGATCAATTGGGCCTGGCCCAAATGGGTAAGGCCCATTTCAATCCTGTATTTTTTTTTTCTTTTCTTTTTCTTCTTTTGTATTTTGTGTTTTATTATTATTATTATTATGTATATATTTGTTTATTTATTTTTATTTAGATTAGATTTATATGTATTGTATGTATATAGTTATATATTTATTATTATTATTATCTTTTTTTTTTTTGTAATATATTTTTGGGTTTATCTTATGTTATTTTTTTTTTATTATCTGATTTTTTTTTTCTGAATTATCTGATATTATTTTTTTATTTTTATACTATCATATCTTTTGATTATCTAGTATTTTTTTTTATTTATTTTGATTTTAATTCTGGATGGCTAAGATTCAAAGTTGAAGAATCCCACTCTGGAGGGGAATTCAATCAGAAGAGTCCAGTTGGATTCAAAGACTGAATTCCCGTCCAAGGAGGAATTGGGATTGGTTAGGAACTCCTGATCAATCCCTATAAAAGGGACCCCCTGGAACAGAATGAAAACACAGAAAACAGTAAGCAAAGCTACTGATTTGAGAGAAACGGAGGCGTATAGGAAGCTAGGAAAAGTTTAGGAGTGTTCTGGGAGTGAGAAAAAATTTTTAGAGATTTTTGGCGAAAATTTTTTCTGGAAATTTCTAGGAAATTTCCAGAATCCGGCGAAAATTCACGCGAAATTTGAATTTTCCGGCAACAATTCCGGCGAACATTGAAGTTTTCGGCGACCAGCCCAGTTTCCGGCGAAGAATCCCAGAAACCGGCGATCTTCCGGCCAACTTCCGACGAAATTTTTAGATTTCGGCGAAAATTTCCAGAATCCGGCACCGGTGTTCTTCAGTTCCTAGAGAGAAGGGAGAGAAAAAGGAAGAAGAGAGAGAGAGGGGGAGGAGCGTTCTGTCGAAAAACGGAGGAAGGTGCCTTTTATACCCTCCCAAAACGACGTCGTTTTGGCCTTAAGTAACCCCGAGGATCCGCGCGTTTTGCCGAACCCGACCCGACCCGGGCGTCGACCCGCTTTTCTGACCCGCGCGTGCCAGCCCCCCTCCGAGCCCAGCCGAGCCGAGCCAAGCCGCCAAGCCGCTCCCCCGAGCCGTTTTCTCTTCCTTGAGCCGAGCCGAGCCGAGCCGCGATCCGAGCCGCTCCAGGTGTTTTTTTTTTTTTTTATTTCTTTGTTTATTTGTTTATTTGTTTATTTTATCTTTTATTTGTTTATTTATTAGATTAGGTTTATGTAATATTCTTTTTATCTATTTTTTATTATTTTATTTTCTTTAAATAAGAATAAAAAAATTCTAAAAAAATATATTTTTAGGGAAAAGTTGAAATTATCAATTTTCCTTAGAAATAAATTTCCAAAAAATATTTTTGGGGAAAAGTTGAAAGTATCAATTTTCCTCAGGAGTAAATTTCAAAAAAAAAATATTTTTAGGGAAAAGTTGAAAGTATCAATTTTCCTTAGAAATAAATTTCCAAAAAAAATATTTTTAGGGAAAGTTGAAAGTATCAATTTTCCTTAAGAATAAATTTCCAAAAAATATTTTTAGGGAAAAGTTGAAAGTATCAATTTTCCTTAAAAGAAAAATAAATTTCCAAAAAAAAAATATTTTTGGAAAAAAGTTGAAAGTATCAATTTTCTTTAGAAATAAATTTTCAAAAAAATGATTTTTGAGAAAAAGTTGAAAGTATCAATTTACCTTGAAAATCGAAATTTCCAAAAAATATTTTTGGAAAAAAGTTGAAAGTATCAATTTTCCCTTAAAAAAAATCATTCTTTCCTTCCTTTCTATCTTAATTTTGATTTTATTTTTTTTTCTTCTTCTCTTTAAATAATCCGACGATGGAACCTCTGCAAGTGAAACAGTAATTTTTCTTGCATACTCTTGAGGTGAGGGAATTTTCTCAATTTTCTGCTAAAAGTATTAGAGCCAATTGAGAATAATTTTCAATAATTAATTACTTGGTAAAATTTTAAGGCTTTTGGATAACACAAATTTAAGCTGATACCATCTTTTGATGGACGTTGTGAAGGTGCTATAACCTTCCTCACACGTAACCGAACTCCCGAACCCTGTTCTGGTTAGTAGACCTGAACCTATTCTTCTAGGGACCCTTAAACTTAGGTGTTCCCTGAAAGGACAGATTCCATAGGTAGCCAATCGCACCTAGACAAAAAAAGATTGGTGACGATTCCCTGAAAGTCAATGTCTAGTGATAGATCTCCGGATCTAGACGTTATGACACTTATGACCTCTTTTCTGCCTACAGTTTTGAACTTACCCAAAACTTGTGAGTACTCAAATTCGAACATTAACAATCATGCCAGGCAAGAGTTTGTTTAACCTCATCTTAATATCAGCTCCCATAAGAAATTCTGGGACATTTTCTAAGACAGTTTTTTTTTTTAACAAAAAAATTGTAATCTTAAGATAGGAAAAGAACTTGCAAATGCTAAAATTCATATCTCAAACCTAATAAATGTAAATCTTAAGAGTGACTGCAAGTACTAAGACAAGCATTTTCCAAGATAATTAGAGACGTGATTCACTGGCAGCATAACATGAAAGGAGGTGCACTGAACAGAATGAATAGTATACCCCAGTGCATAGGGTGATGAGTTCAGCATCCTAAAACAAGCAATTCACAGGTCAATGGAAGAAAATATAGATTTGAGTATTCCCATGACCATTTTGCCATCCAAGACCGATGCAATGTATGTGTACGTTATTAATTATACGTACATATGAAAGTACAAACATATAGTTAATTGACCTGTCAACAAACAAGTATAATTGCATCCACACTCAGCCTAGATCAGGGACTGTGAAGAACTCATCATCATCATCTGGGATTTCAACTCTTGGTTTCTTAAGAGGCATGGAATGTTTGGTAGGTCTGTACAAGTTGAAATTGCTCGATTGTGGTATTGGGAGTTGAGGAACTTCAGCTGCTGCTAAAGCTTCCTGAGGCAATTGCTCACCAAAAAGACCTATGTCTGCTAGCCATTCAAGCTCTCCAAACTCAAGCTGCCCTTTCTGCATAAAGACAGGGAAAAAAAGTTATAGGAAGATTGAAAATATTTAAATACAGCTGATCAGTGAGTGGCTTCTGCATCAATCTTGTGCTTTCAGATAAGGAATATAACAACAAACCATTTCGTATTATTGTATGTTTCTCACCTTGTCAGGAGATTCAATATCAGATAATCGTAGCAGATCATCAACAGGCCATGAAGATGCAAAGCTTGACAGTTGCTGTGCAGGCATTTTCATTGAACTCTGAGGTGCACTCTTGTTGGGTGGCTCCAACCCATTCTTTTCAGTATTCTTATTGCAACTAGAACTTAAGGCAACACGTATTCCAGTAGCTAGGAACCTTTGATGATTTGCAGAAAGGCTGCCAGCTGGATGAATAGGTTCATCACATTCCTGGCAAAAAAGGGCTCTATCTTCAACACAAAAAATGAAAGCTGCTTTTTCCTGTACATCATATCATATGAGAGTGAGAAGAGGATCAGAGCTACTGACCATTCAGAAAATTTTTGCGATTATGAGAATGAAACTATGGTTTGAACAATCATATGAACCTTAGTACAAAGAGTTAGTGCAATGCTTAGTATGACTATTTCTTTAACTCTCTCTACCTCTGAAGTCTAATAGCATGGAGTTATCTTAATTATTAAGCGAGGAGTGAGTAACAAGATAGAATCAGACATGATTTGATATTCAGAATTGATGAAAGCATTAGACTACCTAGAGCAGTGGTTAAAATCTTAATGAGAAAGTGTTGAAGCTTGAGACCATATTTACGTTTATCCTCCTAGGCTCAGCATCTTTGGCCAGATGAACTCTAGACAACTGCTAATAGTATTTCAATCAATCAGAAGGTTTGCAAACACTTTCAATAATTTTTTTTTAAATCATTTGTCAAATTTCATGTTCAGTCTAACAACTAAGGATGGGAATTTATGCTTTTTGTTTGATATGTCTTCCCTCTCATGCATGACTGCACAATTGAACTTCTCTCATTCCTCTTTCTTGCATTTCTACAACCGAAACAGCTGATAGAATTGATATATATACTTGTCATGCTAAGGCTGACTGTACAAGCCGATTCATTAGAACATTTCAGATATTCACATACAATCAAGCTGACATACTAGTTATTATAAGATATATGGTATGAGTCGATTTATTAGAAAATTTTGGATTTTAGCATGTCACCAGAGCAGATCAATTGATAAACGATAGAAAATACCAAACAGGCAGCACTGGTGCGCAACTGCTGAAGCTACAGACCATTTCCATAGTTTTCTTTCTTTAATCTATTATTCTCACATGAAACATTTCATTGCCAACTTTAATTAATTATCAGGGAGGGAAGGAAGACGCTTAGAATGGAAACCAATGTTTTGGAATAATCTCTTATTCATCAAACATTTGGCCTTTGCAGTATCTGTAGAATAACATGAGCAACCGAAAAAATACATATAGAAGTAAGAACAAAAAATTCATTTAAGCAAATATCTTCAAACCTTATCCACCGTCATTGATTTTATTTTTGGTTATCATTAATAATTTCAACTTTTGCATAACTATAATGTGCCATAAGTTTTTCTATCTCAAAAATACTATAAATACTAGACATGACAGTTCTAAACACGATGCAATAAAAGAAATGACTCCGTTTAAAATTTTAACAAAATCATATATGAATTAGGCCAAAAAATTTTTTTATGTTAGGTCCGTCCATACAAATTGTTATTCCGACAAATACGAATACAAGAATTCCCAGATTAAGAAAATACTAAAAAAAAATAGCTATTCAGATCTATATCTCAAGGATCATCTATGTTCCAGGAATTGTTCGTGAACCCCGCTCTTCCACGCATATTTTCTGGTTCCACACTATTTTCTAATAACATGTTAACAACCAAAGCCAATGGACAGATGTTTTAGATCAATAAGATTAAATTATAAAACCATAAAAAAACAACATAAAAAAGCAACCGACCCCTACAAAAATATAGAGAAACTATATAAAATGACAAAAAGAACTGAAGTTTCTTGGGAGGTAAGTGAATCCAGGGCTACCTGGCATATATCACAAGGAGGAAGATTGTTTGAAAGGCACTGAAGGAGAAGCCTTTGGTGCTTGCTTGCCAGCTTATTAGCTGCATGAACTTCAACATCGCATTGAGCACAAAGTGCAGCCTCGTCCGCACAACATATCACTGTTGCTGGAGCTCTTTCACAAACATCACACTGGATTTTCATCTTTAATCACCTTGGAACTGATCTATTCAACTCACTTTCAGTATATTTTCACTAGAAGTTTTTAATCAATATTGCCCTTTGTTTCAGAAATTCAGGAGATACCCATAGTTTAAAATCTTGTGAAAATAAGGAAAAAGTGAATCCAAGAAGTAAACGAGATAAGGGTATACCTTAAAAAGTTTCCTTTTTTCTCTGAGAAAAATCTGAACTTTCAAAGAGAAACAGTTGAGTACTAAGACAAGGTTTTTTTCCAGAGGGGGAAAAGGAAAAGGAAAGAGAAAAAAATCTGGGAAAATATAGACAAACGCAGCAGATGAGAAAGAGAGAAACAGTGGAGGAAAATGCAGGCGAAGGGAGGAACACAAGTACAAAAGCTAGAATCTAGGGACATACAGGGACGCAGAAGTGATCGATGGAGAATCCAAGAAGGGGGAGATAAGGCATTGAGATTTTGTGTATCAAAACCAAGAAATTAGGTGCTTACAACAATGCAATTGGTAGGGCCAGTGAGTCGGTCTCCCTCCATTGGTTGTGTGGTTGTGGTCTGTTCAACGTGCTGCTACCACCAACTAGAACACGTTTTGTGGTCACGATTGATATTGGATTTTTTTAGGGAGTTATGATTCTCTGGCTTTCTATCATAGTCTTACAAAAATGTTCAAAATGATAGCTAATATTAGATGATTTCCAACCTTACGATCATGTTCATCATGTTGTAAACTCATCATGCAAGATAATTTAAAGCAAGATAATTTTTCCCTTGAAATAAAACATGGTTATTTTTGAAAGAAATGTTTTTATTAATTAAAACTTTATTTCAAAATCAAAAGAGGCATAATAAGTTTGCTACGAGGAATGTACCAAGGTCTAGTTTAATATTATTATTGAAAAAAGTTTTACATTTAAAAATTATTTTTTATCTAATTTTAATATTAAACAACAAAAATAGATTTTTTTTATTTAAAAAATTAATTTTCAAACCCAAACTTAAACTTAGGGCAGCTTATCTCAAATAGCTGTAATTTAGGGCAGCTTATCCAATACCTTTGAGATATAGGGCACATATGAAAAGGTACAAACCCTAAACATTGAAACCTTTGGCTAAACTAAGGCATAAATGGCTTAGCAAATGTACTCTTTGGTGTGACAGGAGCTCTCTAATTATTTAATGCATCTTTATCCAATAGTTGATATATATTTTTGGTTTAATATTTAAATATGTTATTAATTTTTTTAATAATATAAATATAAATATAAATATAAATATTTAATTTTTTAATGTATGCAAATAAATCGATAATATTTTATTTTTTTATAAATACAACCAAAATTATATTATTAAATTTATATTAGCATGATTTGTATTAAGCTTGATAGGAAAAACAGGTTTTGATGAGCGACTTTTAGAACACTCAAATCACATATTGGAATATTATAAAGTTCTGTTATGATATATGTAAAAATCTAAATTCATACTTGTGCGATGTCTTTTATAAATTTAAATCATACTAGTTTTATTTTATGTGTCATGCACGTGATTGCCTTTTATAAATTTAAATCATACTAGTTTTATTCCACGTGCTATGCACGTAATTGTTAATCAAATTATAATTATAATTATAATATAATATAATAAATTTGATATTTTATAATAATACAATTAAAATAATTATCATCATACTAAATTAAATTAAAAATGTAAGTTTAAGTTCAAAAAATAAATATAACAAAAAACTAAAATTAAAATTCCAATGTTTCTTTGTTTTGATTCTTTTTAGAAGTATTCTTTTAAGTCTTTTAGTGTTTAGTCATCATCTTCATTCTTTTTTTATATATTTTTTATATATTTTTAATTTTTTTTACTATAAAAAATTATCTTCTATCACAATCAAATCGGATTTTGTACTTTTCTTATTCACTATTTTATATTTGTTCTAGAGCTTTTAAAACCTTTTTTAGTGGTGGATTTTTATCTTCAATTTTATAAATTTTTTAGGTAATTGATCATTGCCAAACTCATTCAAACTATTACTTTTCATCTATTTGCCATTGAAAATTTAAATTTGTTATTTTGATTTGAAACCAAATTGTTATAAAGTTTTTGTTACTTGAAATCAAGTAAATATATAATTTTTTTCATTACTAACTTCTATTTTTAACATGTACTTATTTATGTAATATAAATCATTTTGTAATTTCATTTTATAGTAAAAAATGCATACTTGCCTGAATTTTACTAATTAAAAGTATTAATTTGTAAACATATTCTAAAAAAAGGATATGAAGTAATACAAAAACTATTTGTATCTAGATGTAATAATCAATGATATTTATTTATGTATTTATATGGGATATTGCCTAAAACTACTTTTACTATCTGTCGTAACGTCTAGATCCGGGGATCTATCTCTAGACATTGACTTTTAGGGAGAGTCGCCACCAATCTTTTTTATCTAGGTGCGATTGGCCACCTAAAGAATCTGTCCTTTCAGGGAACACCTAAGCTTGAGGGTCCCTAAAAGAATAGGTTCAGGTCTACTAACCAGAACAGGGTTCGGGAGTTCGGTTACGTGTGAGGAAGGTTATAGCACCCTCACAACGCCCATCAAAAGATGGTACCAGCTTGAATTTGTGTTATCCAAAAGCCTTAAAATTTTACCAAGTAAATAATTATTGGAAACTTTTCTCAATTAACTCTAATACTTTTAGCAGAAAATTGAGAAAATTCCCTCACCTCAAGAGTATGCAAGAAAAACTACTGTTTCACTTACAGAGGCTCCGTCGTCAGATTATTTAAAGAAAAATCAAGATCAACCAATTAATTAATTATCGAAAATTATTCTCAATTGACTCTAATACTTTTAGCAGAAAATTGAGAAAATTCCCTCACCTCAGGAGTATGCAAGAAAAACTACTGTTTCACTTGCAGAGGCTCCGTCGTCGGATTAATTAAAGAAAAATCAAGATCAACCAATTAATTAATTATCGAAAATTATTCTCAATTGACTCTAATACTTTTAGCAGAAAATTGAGAAAATTCCCTCACCTCAGGAGTATGCAAGAAAAACTACTGTTTCACTTGCAGAGGCTCCGTCGTCGGATTAATTAAAGAAAAAAAAATCAAAATCAGCCAAGTAATTAATTATCGGAAATTATTCTCAATTGACTCTAATACTTTTAGCAGAAAATTGAGAAAATTCCCTCACCTCAGGAGTATGCAAGAAAAACTACTGTTTTTACTTGTAGAGGCTCCGTCGTCGGATTAATTAAAGAATAAAGAAAAAAAAAATCAAGATCAAAATCAAAGTCAAATAAAAAAAAAATTCAAAAAAAAAAAAAAAAAAAAAAAAACCTGGAGCGGCTCGGCTTGGTGCGGCTCGGCTCGGCTCGGCTCGGCTCGGAGGGGCTGAAACGCGCGGGTCAGAAAGCGGGTCGACGCTTCGGGTCGGGTCGGGTTCGGCAAAACGCGCGGATCCTCTTATTAACTTAAAGCCAAAACGACGTCGTTTTGGGAGGGTATAAAAGGCACCTTCCTCCGTTTTTCAGCAGACCGTTCCTCCCCTCTCTCTCTCTTCTTCCCTTCTTCTCTGCCTTCTCTCTAGAATTTGAAGAACGCCGGTGCTGGATTCTGGAAAATTCGTCGGAATCTGGGAATTTCGCCGGAAATTGGCCGGAAGTTGGCCGGATGGTCGCCGGTTTCTGAGATTCTCCGTCGGAAACTGGGTCTGTCGCCGGAAACTTCAAAGTTCGCCGGAATTATCGCCGGAAAATTCAAAAGTCGCCGAAATTTTCGCCGGAATCTGGAAATTTCCCAGAAATTTCCAGAAAATTTTTTCGCCAAATTTTTCTAAAAAATTTTTCTCACTGCCAGAACACTCCTAAACTTTTCCTTAGCTCTCTAAACACCCCTATTCTCTCAATCAGTAGCTTTTGCTTCTGTTTTCTGTGTGTTTCTGAACTGTTCCAGGAGGTGCTTTATATAGGGATTGATCAGGAGTTTCTGATCAATCCCAATTCCTCCTTGGACGGGAATTCAATCTTTGAATCCCACTGGACTCTTCTGATTGAATTCCCACTTCCAATGGGATTCTTCAGCCTTCAATCTCAGCCTTCCAAAATCAAAATAAATAAAAAATACTAGATAATTAGAAAAGATAAATCAAAAGATATTATAAAAAAATATCTGATAATCAGGAAAAATCAGAACAGATAAAAAAAATAATAATAAATATATAACTATATACATATAAATCTAATCTAATAAAAAATAAATAAATAAATAAATATATACATAATAATAAAATACATAAAATACAAAATAATACAGGACAAATTGAATTGGGCCCTACCCATTTGGGCCAGGCCCAATTGATCTGGGCCGGACCCAATTGGGTGTCTACAGCTGCCCCTCTTTGCACATTTTTTGTGAAACAAAAATTGCGCAAAGACGTAGACATCCAATCAAGACTCAACTCAACATTTTTTGGTTTTTTTTTGTTTTTTTTTTTTTTTTTTAACCAAAGCTCCTCTAAACAGAGGCACCACGGCTTTTGAAAAGTAAATTGCTCCTCTAAACAGAGGCAACGAACTTGGAAAAATAAATTGCTCCTCTAAACAGAGGCAACGGAACTTTGGAAAGTAAATTGCTCCTCTAAACAGAGGCACCACGACTTTGGAAAAATAAATTGCTCCTTTAAACAGAGGCAACGGAACTTTGAAAAAATAAATTGCTCCTCTAAACAGAGGCAACGACTTTGGAAAATAAATTGCTCCTCTAAACAGAGGCAACGAACTTTGAAAAGTAAATTGCTCCTCTAAACAGAGGCAACGAACTTTGAAAAGTAAATTGCTCCTCTAAACAGAGGTACCACGACTTTGAAAAGTAAATTGCTCCTCTAAACAGAGGCAACGAACTTGGAAAAGTAAATTGCTCCTTTAAACAGAGGTACCACGACTTTGGAAAAGTAAATTGCTCCTCTAAACAGAGGCAACGAACTTTGAAAAGTAAATTGCTCCTCTAAACAGAGGCACCACGACTTTGAAAAGTAAATTGCTCCTCTAAACAGAGGCAACGAACTTTGAAAAGTAAATTGCTCCTCTAAACAGAGGTACCACGACTTTGAAAAGTAAATTGCTCCTCTAAACAGAGGCACCACGACTTTTGAAAAAATAAATTGCTCCTCTAAACAGAGGCAACGAACTTGGAAAAATAAATTGCTCCTCTAAACAGAGGCAACGAACTTGGAAAGTAAATACTCCTAGACGATCATGTCCGAAGGAGTTGAAAGTTGTGTTTGAAGGGATTTCAGGAGATTATGCCCAAAGGTCTTATAAATCAACCCCGATACCAAGAGACATCCTATTTCAAGGATTAGGAACTTACCTGACAAGTTTCTTCTCAAACTTGCAAAGTCTTTTCATATCTGTCTTTTTCATGTGGGATGTTGGAACACCCCTGCTTCTTGAATTTGTACACTATACTTTTCTGAAAGTAGTGTATGCTATGCGATGTGCATGATTTTCAATGCATGCTATGCAAATGTTGGTCAATCAATTCCTGTTCAATGTATGGTACTCAAGTTTCTCAAGCTCTTTTTTTTCTTTCTTGGGTGTCAAGCCCTTTGATTCCTCAAGGATCCAATTGCACTGCTCTTCTAGGATCGAACCAATGTAGCTCTCAATTTGTCTTTTCCACTCACATTCTTCCTTGTTCAGTTTCTCAATACTTTGGAATAAGCTTCATCGATCGATCATCACTTGACCATCATTCAATGAATTTCTCAGCACTAACAAATTTCAAAACAAGTTTCATCCACCATCACTGGGTCATTACTCATAGGTGTCTAAGCATTAACCTTTCCAAAACAGATTTTATCTTCATCATTCAATCACAACTTGCAAGTCATATTGACCAATTCATCCTCGTACTCATCACTTGATTGTATCACTGCCCCATTTCTTCATTTGATCACATCATATATCCTTCTAAATCATCTCCTCTAGGTTTCTACCATTTCTTCATTTTGTCTCCACCATCATCTTAGATTTCTTTTCAAATGAATGCAAGACTCTTTTAAGCACATATTCATTCATTCGTTATCATTTCAAATCCTGACAAATACAATGCAATCAAGCATTTTCTCAATTCATTCTAGGGGTGAAACAATAAGAGAACAGAAGGTGAATTATGGTAAAGATAATCAATGGAGATCTATTTTGGTAGAAAATAAATGGGAAAGGAAATAAATTAGATGTCATTGAGGTGAATGGTATGTCCAAATGATGAATATTCAGACAATTTTCAACATTAATCTAGGATTTTTTTTTCAAAAACTCATTCCATTTACTATTGAAGTCATCTTGAGCTTGGCGAACTCTGCCCCAGTCTTTGAGGGATCTTCAGATGTCTTTGATCTTTCATTCATGTGAGCCATTTGACTTAATTTTTTTCTACTAAGATCACCCTTTCAGGTTTTCAATTTGAATCTCTTTTTTTCATTTTCTCATTTTTTCCTTCTTTTTTTTTTCTCATTTTTTCTTTTTTTTTTCATCCATTGTTGATATCTTTCATACGTCCAACTTTAGAGCATGATTTCATTGCTTCCTCGTGAGCATACCTTCGTTCAACATATGATCATTCAAGTTGAGTATTCACACTTGATCTAAATGGACTTTTCAAGGCTGTAATGTAGGCCAAGGTGAAGGGTAAAAAAAAATGGATATAATAGGCTCAAAACATATATTAAAAAAGTTCAAAACCAAATGATCATTTGATACAACTTGGCATTTTGCCCCACATCATTTCACTGCTTTTTCTTTCCTCACACAAAGGATCTCATTACTTTGCCCCAAATCATGTGTGGCATTTATTTTTCTTTTTGCTTTTCTTTCTCTTTTCATCTTTGAGACATTTTGTGGTGTTTTTTTTTTTTTTTTTTTTTTTTTCAAAATTTACCCTCCAGTGTAGAGGGTGATCCTTGGTTGGGGTTCTTCAAAAAAATGATAAGCTCAAAGGGGTAACAATAAATGGTTTTTCAAATGGTAAAAGAAAGATGGCCATTTTTTATCTCAATTGTGAATACCTTTCTTGAAGATCATCTATTGAACAGAGCTCATGAACTTGTATAAAAGATTGCACACCTTCAAGACATATCTATTTCACCTTCAGTAACAGCTTATTTTTTGCTCAAATCATCTCCTCACATTGACGTGGATGAGTTCTCAAAATTAAATCCCAGAATCATTGTTATCATTGTCTAAATATTCATCATCTGAAATTTAAGAATGTGAATGTGAAGTTATGAAAGATAATAGGGCATGGAATAATGGTCAAGTGAAAGAGAAAATGAAATGCATTAACTTGCCCTTATTAAGATGATAACAAGTGAAATCATATTGCACAAAGAAATCCAACAATCACTCGAAAAGAAATCTTAAAATGACAAAAAACCTTCAACCCGCCTTATCTCCATTAAAAATTAGCTCCCTATATGATCAGGTGAAGAAATCCCCATTGACATCTTGCCCCTCAATTCATTGTGACTCTCCAGATCTTTTCTGTTCTTGACTTTCGCTCAGTACACTAACATTAGGTGCCGTTGCTTTTCCTTGATCAAAACTTATCATTCCATCATTGATCAACCGTTGCACCTTATACTTTAAAGCAGTGCAATTTTCAGTAGAATGGCCAGTAATTCCATAATGATAGTCACAACGGGCTGTAGGATCATACCACTTTGGATAGGGTGGTTTAAGTGGTTCCACATGGCTGGGGGCAATCAAATGGCTATTATAAAGCTCTCGATATAACTCTGTATAAGTCATAGGGATTGGATCAAATACAGGTTTTTCTCGAGTAGTCCGTTGTTCTCGTGAGCCACTTGTTGGATGAGTAGGACGAATTTGGGTTCTTACAGGAGCTTGAATGTTAAGGCGGTAAGTGGATGAATAAGATGGTTGTGGAGCTAGCTGGTATGGGTAGGATGAGGCATTATTCACAGCAGGATAGCATGGAGAGTAACCTTGGGATGGATAGGGTTGATAACCCCCGAATTGTTGTCTATCAAAGCTCACAGCTTGAGCTTCAGCTTCTTTCTTTTCTGATGTCTTCTTGGTTTCTCCTCCTCTCAACTTGCCATTTTTTATGGCACTTTCAATAATTTCTCCAGAGATTACCATGTCAGCAAAATTCTTTGTTGCATTCCCTATCATCTTTTCATAATAAGGAGGCTTTAAAGTGCTAACAAACAGCACTGTGGTCTCTTTCTCTGTCAGTGGAGGTTGTACCTGTGAAGCAATATCCCTCCATCTCTGGGCGTATTCTTTAAAAGACTCATTTGACTTTTTCTCCAGATTCTGCAAAGACAAACGATCAGGAGCCAAATCGATAATGTGTCGATAATGACTGATGAAGTCATGTGCCATATCACTCCAAGAGCGAATACGAGTTCTATCCAGCTGAACATACCACCTGGCGGCAGAGCCAGTAAGACTGTCCTGAAAAACATGCATCAAGAGTTTTTCATCATGTGCATGAGCTGCCATCTTTCTGCAATACATGGTGATGTGGGTTTTGGGACACTTTATACCGTCATATTTTTCAAACTTCGGTACTTTAAACTTATAGGGGATAACCACATCAGGGACTAGGCAGAGCCCAGCAGCATCTACTGACCCATAACAGCTAAATCCTTCCACAGCCCTTAGCCTCTGCTCTAACATGCTAATCTTGGAACTTTCTTCAGCCTCTACTCTTATCTTTTCCTTCTCCTTCTCTTTTAAATCATCTAGATCAAGAATTGGTTCTGCTACCTTTTCAGTGAAGACAGGATTTATATAGCTGTTATACTGCCCTGGGTTGAAAGCTGATGGCATTCCAGGATAGGCGAAATGTTGTGACGGGACCTCTTGGGCAGACTGGGCTTGAGATGGGCCAAAACCTGGAGGGTACAAAGGGTCAGCTACTTCTTGTAAATGGGGAACTTGTTGGCTTGTATTTCCTTCAACCCCTTTCCCCTTATTCATGTTATTGAGGGCCTCCAGAATCTTGCTTAGTTCACTTTCAATCTTCTCCTGGGCTTTCTCTAGCTTTTCAAATCTATGAGAATTTTCCTCCTCCATTTGTCTTGCTCTGGATCTTGTGTTGTATGGATGAGCAGGGTTCTCGCTAGATGGAGCTATCCTCGGACCTTGAGTACCATACTCATGATTAGAAATGTTATGCTTTATGTATGATGCTTTGATGCATGAATAAAATGTACATTTTCCTGAATGAAATCTAATATGAAATGGATACAAATGATTGTGTTAAAACATGACCATGCAAGTAATGTAGATGCATAAAATTAGACAAACAACATAGTTAGTTTCATGAATGAAATGAAAGTAATGCTGATGCATAACATTACAAAAAATAATACACAAAGTTAAACAATCAAAATGATTAGATAAACACCTTTTTTGTGTCCTAATTTCAGGGTATATCTATCATTGGGTAGAAAGGGCTCTATCCTAGGTGTAAGCACTCTTAAGGTTCACTACATGCGGTTTTAAAGTCAGAGTCTAAAGGCCCTCAAATTGTTCCTTACATCCTTGTCCATCACAGACTAGTAAGGCACCCTAATTCTCACCCATTACAGGCTACGAGCGGAAAAGGTTCAATTTGAGTGGGAGTATTTCGCTAGCCACTACGGAGGTATTAGACCTCACGAAAGCAATAGGTACTTTACTCCCTCCTAGAGGGACGGAGCTCGGGTATAGAGCTCATGTTATGCACATGCATATGACTGACATAATTAACAAGGTAAATAAACATGACTAAAAAAAAAAATAAAAATTACACATATATACAACAAGGTTCAATTTTATTAGGCTTTTGGATAACACAAATTATTTGCTGGCCTGACTCTCAAAATCCCCAGCGGAGTCGCCAAGCTGTCGTAACGTCTAGATCCGGGGATCTATCTCTAGACATTGACTTTTAGGGAGAGTCGCCACCAATCTTTTTTATCTAGGTGCGATTGGCCACCTAAAGAATCTGTCCTTTCAGGGAACACCTAAGCTTGAGGGTCCCTAAAAGAATAGGTTCAGGTCTACTAACCAGAACAGGGTTCGGGAGTTCGGTTACGTGTGAGGAAGGTTATAGCACCCTCACAACGCCCATCAAAAGATGGTACCAGCTTGAATTTGTGTTATCCAAAAGCCTTAAAATTTTACCAAGTAAATAATTATTGGAAACTTTTCTCAATTAACTCTAATACTTTTAGCAGAAAATTGAGAAAATTCCCTCACCTCAAGAGTATGCAAGAAAAACTACTGTTTCACTTACAGAGGCTCCGTCGTCAGATTATTTAAAGAAAAATCAAGATCAACCAATTAATTAATTATCGAAAATTATTCTCAATTGACTCTAATACTTTTAGCAGAAAATTGAGAAAATTCCCTCACCTCAGGAGTATGCAAGAAAAACTACTGTTTCACTTGCAGAGGCTCCGTCGTTGGATTAATTAAAGAAAAATCAAGATCAACCAATTAATTAATTATCGAAAATTATTCTCAATTGACTCTAATACTTTTAGCAGAAAATTGAGAAAATTCCCTCACCTCAGGAGTATGCAAGAAAAACTACTGTTTCACTTGCAGAGGCTCCGTCGTCGGATTAATTAAAGAAAAAAAAATCAAAATCAGCCAAGTAATTAATTATCGGAAATTATTCTCAATTGACTCTAATACTTTTAGCAGAAAATTGAGAAAATTCCCTCACCTCAGGAGTATGCAAGAAAAACTACTGTTTTTACTTGTAGAGGCTCCGTCGTCGGATTAATTAAAGAATAAAGAAAAAAAAATCAAGATCAAAATCAAAGTCAAATAAAAAAAATTCAAAAAATTCAAAAAAAAAAAAAAAAAAAAAAAAACCTGGAGCGGCTCGGCTTGGTGCGGCTCGGCTCGGCTCGGCTCGGCTCGGCTCGGCTCGGAGGGGCTGAAACGCGCGGGTCAGAAAGCGGGTCGACGCTTCGGGTCGGGTCGGGTTCGGCAAAACGCGCGGATCCTCTTATTAACTTAAAGCCAAAACGACGTCGTTTTGGGAGGGTATAAAAGGCACCTTCCTCCGTTTTTCAGCAGACCGTTCCTCCCCTCTCTCTCTCTTCTTCCCTTCTTCTCTGCCTTCTCTCTAGAATTTGAAGAACGCCGGTGCCGGATTCTGGAAAATTCGTCGGAATCTGGGAATTTCGTCGGAAATTGGCCGGAAGTTGGCCGGATGGTCGCCGGTTTCTGAGATTCTCCGCCGGAAACTGGGTCTGTCGCCGGAAACTTCAAAGTTCGCCGGAATTGTCGCCGGAAAATTCAAAAGTCGCCGGAATTTTCGCCGGAATCTGGAAATTTCCCAGAAATTTCCAGAAAATTTTTTCGCCAAATTTTTCTAAAAAATTTTTCTCACTGCCAAAACACTCCTAAACTTTTCCTTAGCTCTCTAAACACCCCTATTCTCTCAATCAGTAGCTTTTGCTTCTGTTTTCTGTGTGTTTCTGAACTGTTCCAGGAGGTGCTTTATATAGGGATTGATCAGGAGTTTCTGATCAATCCCAATTCCTCCTTGGACGGGAATTCAATCTTTGAATCCCACTGGACTCTTCTGATTGAATTCCCACTTCCAATGGGATTCTTCAGCCTTCAATCTCAGCCTTCCAAAATCAAAATAAATAAAAAATACTAGATAATTAGAAAAGATAAATCAAAAAATATTATAAAAAAATATCTGATAATCAGGAAAAATCAGAACAGATAAAAAAAATAATAATAAATATATAACTATATACATATAAATCTAATCTAATAATAAATAAATAAATAAATAAATATATACATAATAATAAAATACATAAAATACAAAATAATACAGGACAAATTGAATTGGGCCCTACCCATTTGGGCCAGGCCCAATTGATCTGGGCCGGACCCAATTGGGTGTCTACACTATCGAATACTGATTTTTTAAAAAGCAATTAAATATACTTAACTTACTAAAATATGTTATATATACTAAGAGTTTAAATAACAAACTTTACTTAAAGGTATACCTTATCCTAATCAAATAGTTTTTTATGTTGTCTTTTAAATATTCAGATACTTTTTTCAATTAATTTTGGTTCAATATTATTATTGTTTGTTAAATAATGAACTATCATAATTTTAAAATTAATAAGATATGATCTATTTTAGACAAATATCAAAAGACATATTTTGAAGGCAAATTATGTTTTAAATCTTAGACTTTAAAATTAATAGTGAATATATTTTTAATCTTTGAACTCTTTTTTAATAAAAATGGAGTAATTTCGATGAACACTTAATTTTATATCAAGTATAAGTCATACAAAAAATTCATTATTTAAATGATATTGTTATAAAATTATAATTTATAGAATTCATACTATTATTAGTATTATTAGATCATATATTTTAATTTAAAATATTATATACCTAAGAAAATAACTAATATGTAATTTTTCTATGGTGTTTTCCAAGAAATTTAGACTCATTATTTTTCTCTTTCATTTTAAAAATATCTTTGAAGACAAAATTTTTTTGTATAATTGCTATAAATGTTATAAATGATTCCATAAAACACAACAATTTATTTTAGTAAAGATATAGCATTAATCTAGTTACTATTAATATATTATCAAATAGACAATTAATGACATGCAAATATCGATAAAGTTATTGCAAATTTTCACTTCAAAATTTGATTTTTTAATAAAAATATGTTGTTATAGTAATTGGTACATGAATATTGTTTTAATTATTTATATATGTGTACAATATCCACAATATTGTAATTCAATATCTTAGTATTAAATGGCAAGTAAACAATTTTTAAATGAATTAAATATGTTAGACATATTAAAAAAATATAGCTCTATATCAATATTTAACCAAAAAAAAAATACTAAGTTAGTAATGATTTACTACTATATGTTATCGATGATTTATTGTTAAGTTATATCACTAATTTATTATCAAAATATGAATAATTTATTATTAAGTTATCCATACTTTATTATTAAGCTTAAACTGATTTACTAATAAATTGTCATTGATTTATTGTTATTACTGACTTACTATCAAATTATAAGTGATTTAGCATTTAATTATCAATATATTACGACTAAGTTACTCTAATTTATTATTATAATTGATTTATTACTAAGTTTTTACTTCATTCTTACTAGTAACTGGAGTTTAATCTCTAAAAACTTCAAATATAAAAAAACTTATCATCGATTGATAATTAAGTTATTACTAATTTATTACTATGTTATCAGTAATTTATTATTAAATTATTAATGATTCACTACTAAGTTATTGATGATTTAGTACTAAGTTATTAATAATTTATTATAAAGTTATAACTAATTTACTATGAAGTTATCGATGATTTACTATAAAATTATCATTGATATACAATTAAGTTATAAGTGACTTATTTCTACATTATTAGTGATTTACTACTAAATTCAGTGATTTACTATTATATTATTATGCATTTACTAATTACCATTGATTTATTATTACTAAGTTTTCAATAGTTAGTTATTAAGTTATCAATTATTTACTACTAAATTATCATTTAATTACTACTAAGTTATTTATGAAATACTATTAATTTTATCAATTAATTACAATATATGAGATAAGTTTCTTTTTATATAATATAACATTATTATTTTGTTCAAATTTAGAATTTTTTTACTAAATTTTTTTAATATAAAAGTTCATGGTAAGTTTATCCTAATCCTTTTCTCTTTCTAGTAACCAAGGTTCAATCATTAGTAACTTTAAGTATAAAAAAATATTATCACTAATTAACAAATAAGTTACTACTCGCTTATTACTACCTTATCATTGATTTACTACTAAATTATCATGATTTATCACTAAGTTATAAATGATTTACCACTAAGTTATAAACGATATATTACTAAGTTATTGATAATTTACTATTAAGTTATTGATAATTTACTATTAAGTTATTAATAATTTATTACAATGTTATTACTAATTTACTATAAAGTTATTGATGATTTACTATAAAGTTATTAATAATTAATAATTTATAACTAAATTATCATTAATTTATAAATAAATTATCAATGAATTACAAATAAATTATCAATGTTTTACTATTACGTTATTAGTGATTTATTACTAAGTTATCGATAATTTACTACTAAATTATTAGTGATTTACTACTATACTATTATGCATTTGTTACTTTGTTATCATTTATTTACTATTGAGTTTTAGTGATTAGCTATTAAATTATCATTGATTTATCGTTAAGTTATTTATGATTTACTACTAAATTTATAATTTAATTACCATTAAACTAAAATAAATTTATTATTATGCTATCACTAATTTACTACTAAATTTTCATTGATTTACTACTAACTTATCAATGATTAACTATTAAGTTATCTTTTTTTATGAAGTTATTATTAATTTACAACTATGTTATTATGCATTTACAATTATGTTATAATTGATTTATTATTAAGTTATTATGCTTTGACTATTATATTATTACGAATTTACTACTAAATTATAATTAATTGATATACTATTAAGTTATATCTCTAATTTACTATACTAAATTATTATTGATTAACTATTAATTTACTGATGATTAGTATTAAGTTATATTGATTTATTTTTAATTTTTAATTATTAATTACTACTTAGTTATAAATTATTTACTATTAAATTATCATTAATTTATTGCTAAGCTATTTATGATTTATTACTAAATTTGTCAATTAATTACTATTCGCTTTATTTGTCCCGGTTAAATTGTCACAGTTGATTTTTTTTGGTTAAAATTTTCTAACTTTGACATCTATTATTTTAAATATTTTAATAAATTAAAATTTGCAAAACATATATTTAGAAACGACTTCATTTAAAGTTTTTAAAATAATTTTTTCATATTTTTATCAATAAAAAATAAAAAATAAAAGGTTATTAAAATTGAAAAAAATTGACCAACAAAAATCAAAATGTGACAATTTTATTAGGATGGAAGGAGTATTAAACTGAATCTTATTTACTATTAAGTTATCATTAATTTACTATTAAGTTATCATTAATTTACTATTAAGTTATCATTGATTTATTACTAAGTTATCAGAAATTAACTACTAAGTTATCACTTATTTTTTATTAAGTTATCCTTAATTTACTAATATGTGTTAAACATTTACAATTATGTATAAATGATTTACTGTTAAATTATTTGTTATTTTCTACTATGTTATTATGTATTTATTATTATGTTATCGTTTACTATTTTATCAATTATTTATTACTAAATTATTATTTATTTACTATTAAGTTATTATTATTTTACTATTAAGTTATTCATAATTTACTATACAATTATCATTAATTTAGTATAAAGTTATTATTGATTTTGTCTAAATTATCACTAATTTATAACAAAATTATCAATAATTTGCTACTATTTTATTATACATTTACTACTAAGTTATAATTGATTTACCATTAAATCTTCTATAATTAATTTAATTGTGTAAATCATATTAATAGGTGTAATATATTATAAACACTAAATTATTCATTTGTAGAAAAACTATTTTAAGCCTTCTAGCCGTATTGCTTGCATTAACTGGGGCATGAATGACTTAACCAAAGAAAAACTATTTTAATAAGAAAATAAATAAAAAGTAGATAATATTTTAATTTACTAAAAAATATTAAATAAAAATAAATAGAGAGAATTTAATAAATTACCACATTTTATATATAATATAGATATATATTAAACATTTTCTTAATTATAGAATGTCTTAATCAAGGTAGGCTATAAAATCTAAAGAATATATATATATATATATATATATGTTTGTGAGTATTCTAAATATTTAGCTAAAATTTAAATAAATTTTTTTATAGAAAAGTTGGCTAAATTCCAAGTGAAGCACTTTTTACAAATTAAGAGAAAAAAAATTAAAGGTCACGTTATCATTTGCCATCCAACACCTTTATTTTTTTTTAATCATTTTCATATATATTATTATACATTAACCCATTGAGTAATTAAAAGACTAATTTAATAATTTTACGATCTATATGAAATATTAATTGATTCATTTGTTTTGTTTTTGTATATATATAATTTAACATTATCAATTGAATTAATTTATGATCTTAATTATATGATTATATAAATAACATATTTTATTTCACATCCTCATACTTTAAATTTTTTATTATGCAACTAATGAGTTTAATTGTAAGTCTTTCTTTCTTTATGAATTGAAGAATTGGTTGGATATGCATGATTGGCATGCAATGTATTATTAATAGAAGAGTACCAAATTAAAAAATCACTTTTAATATTATTTACAATTCACACTTTTATATGTATATGTCATAGATGATACATGTATTTATCTATAATAAACACACCCATAAAGTACAAATTATTATTAAATAGATGCTTTCATGATAAGAGTACACATTAATAATCATATACTTAAAGAATATAAACAAATAATAGAAAATAAACTATAACATTATTGATTCAAAAAATATAATAATTGGTTACAAAACTAACAAAGCTTTGATCATTCAACTAAACATGCACAATTAATAATGTGATTAAAATATTTTTCACTATCAAAATACAAAAATATTCTAGAGCATTCTTAATTGAAAAAAAATAAACTTATATTATTTAAGGGAAAATTATAAAATATATTGATAGTAGAGTTTTTAAATTTCACAATTGAAATTAGTAGCATAACACACATATCCTTTAAGCTTCAGAGTATAGTAAACAAGGCTAATTGAAAAAATAAGTGAGTGATATTAAAAAAAAAAACCTAATTGAAAAAATAAGTGAGTGATATGTTAATTTTTTAACCCACTTGTGAAATTAAAAAAAAAAAAAACTCAACTAACATTATATCAAATAATTTCTCTTATTCAATATTAATGTTTCATAACAATATTGACTATGGTTTTACAAAAATATCTTAAGTATAAAATATTTTAAATTAAAAATAAAAAAATAAGGATTGATTGAAATTAACTTGAATTTAATATAAAATCAATCTATAGAAGACAAAATAAAATCTAAGTTTAATAACAATTCACATAATCTAATTCACATATACGGGAGATTATGTTCATAAAGCAAAGATTCATTTAGGCATTGTAACATTAAAATATGATTGCATAAAGTGATTAGAAATATTATATTAAAATAAATCAACAATTGCAATCATTAAACATATAAATGTATATTTATCATAAAAAATAAAAAAAATGAAACATATATACTTACCACGATACATGTATTACTCTTTCTCAATAATTTTTTGATAATTTAATTAATAATTTTGTATGAACTTTAACTTTAATTGATCTAAATTAAATAAATAAAAAATATAAATATATTTAAGGACTCATGATATATACTATTAAAAAAGATAAAGAGTAACTTAGGCTGTATCTTAAAAAAAAAAATTTATATGCTTTACTTAAGATAAAATTAAATGTTTTTAGGACATAAATGTCATGCTATAATAATTTAGACTAAAATAATGACTAATTGAGCAACAAAGAAAAGATTTTGTTTATGCTTTATTCAATATCATGGACTCATAGTATGCTATAACCCATAAGATGAGAAATGTGTTTTATATGAATTTAATTGAATTATTACTTATAAAATTGAGCAAAAAAGAATCCTACAAAAAAAGAGTAAATTTGGGTTAATTTTCGACAATACATCCACCATATCCCACAAATAAATTTTTAATGTAGTTTAAATTGATATAAATTCTATTCATGAATTTTTAATTGATTTAAATTTAAATAACTATCAAATAAAAAGCTATATATGTAATGGCAAATAATCTTTATTAAATAAATAAATAAATAAATGCTAGAAATTTAAAGGTAAATTTGTTATTTTTTAAAATTCATAAAGATATTTATGCTATTAACTTTTAACACTTTTGGATTAATTTAAATAATTAAATAATAAATGCTATATTTAATGGAAAATAATCTTTAATACTAAATAAAAAATAAGAAAAATTTATTATTTCTTAAAATTTGTAAGGGTATTTATGTCGTTTACTTTTAATAATTTTAAAATTCACACTTTTATATATAGATGATAATACGTCACTGATTTGTCGTAGATATCATATATAACATTATTAATTTTAAGATAAAACATAACATTACAGTGATTTGTTCAAAGTTGCAGAAGATGGTAATCATGTAACCCTTTAATAAATATAAAAATTATGTGGTTTTCATTTCCTGGATAATGGAAAGCAAAAACATAGCGCTATATGTTTACGGCAGGTAGTTAAAAATGATAAACGTATTATTGGAAAGTATTGACTTTCCTAAGGTTTCTTTCAAGACAATTATGAGATAATTATGGTAATGAGAAAGCAATCATTTATTGATTTAGAAAATATATATCTAGAATCAATTATAATTAGTTGTAATTTCTAATGTCTGTCATATTATTATTTTTCATATATTATCTACATCACCTATGTAAATAGAGTTTTTATGTACTATTTCATATAAATAAGAATATTAACAATGTAGCTATCTCCCGTGGATGTAGGCCACTATAGTTGAACTATGTATTTTTTTGTGTTCTTTTCTCCGTGTATTTTCTCTTACTTATTTTCATTTATGCAATCATTTTTATTTAAAATTTAACATGGTATCAAAGCTATAACTCTAACAAGCATAGTCTTCATTCTTTCCTTTCTTTTTGCTATGGTCCCTCATTCTTCCTAGTCTACAAGCTTTTACAAGCATAGTTTCGTTCTTCCCTTTCTTTTTTTTGTGGCCTTCCATTCTTTCTTTCCTATAATGGTTGATGCCCATTTCCAAACACCAAACCTAGCAAGGTCATCAAGCCTTTCATAAAATTCGTTCTGTCTTTAAAACATTTATGATATTAAAGTAGGTTTGATCCTAACTCTTATTGTCTTTTGCATTCTCCATCATATTTCATGTTCTTCAGTAAACCCTTTTTTTAATGGCATACATTTTGCTTTTTTCAATATCCATTCAAAGATTTTATCTTTTCACATTGCGAGCTTTTGTTCTTGACTTTGATTCAACTTTTCAACTATCCAGCTTAAAGGAAGCTCATATTTATTTTGCAAGATTGCTCTTACAAATGTTTAGCACATTCTCTTTGACATCAACCTTTATTCCTTCACTGATCATTCTAGTAAAGATTCATTAAATCTTGACTTTTGCGGCTTTTTTCAAGTTGGCTACTCTAATTAATCTTTCGTATGCCAATTTGAGTGGGTGTATTGAAAAGTATTGACTTTTTTAAAGATTTCTTTAAAGACAATTATGAGATGATTCTGGTAATAATAAAATAATCTACTATTGATTTGGACGCAATTAGCATCCTACACAAAGATGACCTGTAAAATGGCATGTAATATTTTTCTAAAGTTGATATTGGTGATAATCGTAGATTGCCTTTACCTTCTAATAATGTAACATGATTAATTAAGTTATACTTAATAATTTAAATTAAGGATTACTTTTTTATTACTATTACGATTAAAAAAAGTTTAAATTAAAAAAAATATATTTAAAAATATGATTAAAAAATTTAAATATTTAATAGTATTACAAAAACATCATCATTAATTAAAATATCTAAAATATATGCATAAAATATTAAAAACCATGGTAATATAATAATTTTATCACAAAATACTTTTTCAACGTAAAAACATTTTTGAATAATTTTTTGATTTGAGTTACAAAATCGAATTTTAAATAAAAAATTATTTTTTATTATTAGTATTGAAATTAGACTAAAAACAATTTTTGCAGGAAAAAATTATTTTTAATAGCAATGTTAAACTAAAACTAAAAGGCTTGGGACCTTAGCTAGCTAGGAACACAACCTGCCGAACTTATAGGCAAGTTCCCCCACCACAAATATTAAGAAACAGCTAAGCAAATTTTTAGATTATGATATTATACTAGTTTGGGATCCTTGTAATTAACACCATTCACCTAACCATGAAAGTCTCAAATTAAAAAAATAATAATAAAATTTGTGAATTTTTAGAGTACTTTTCCTAGAAAAGAACATGGGTTTTTAGACCTATATATGGAGTTTTAATACCTAGTTTAATTTTTAAAATCAAAATTAAATATATAAAATTAACAAATTTCCTTTCTTTTTAGTTGGTAATTTTTTGAGCGATGAAACTATAAGATTGGATCCTTGGTTTTGAAATGATAAATTTAAATGTTTCTTAATATTTGATTCAATAATAAATTTATATTTTTATTCAAAGAACGAATTCAAATTCTGTCATTTTTCTTAATAATAATAATAATAATAATAATAATAATAATAATAATAATAATCATAATAAAAGCTAAGCAATTTGGCTTGGATCTCAAACCATTTACTTGGAGATTAAGCAAAAACCAAGCAAATTTAGTAGAAAAAATCTTGTTTCTTAATTTTAATATTGCGATTGAGTTAGCCTGGATTTAATAAGAAAAGAAGTTTTTTTTAGTGCATTGCATTGGTATTAATGAGTTTTGAATAAAAATTTACTTAAAAATATATCTATGACATCTAAATTATACAAAATAAGTGAACTTCTACATAGGTTTATTATGTAAAAAGAATAAAGATAATCTACATAAGTATGCCTAGCTATACTAAAATGAAACTAAATTAAATGGTCATAGCCTTAATTAATTATAAAAAACGAAAATAATATGTTTATTAGGAAAAATAGCAATAAAATATTTTCAAAAATAATAGATGTAGCAATAATTTTAAAAAATAAAATTTTCTTTATTCTTTTTTGGCATGTTGAGACCACTCTACTAATTACTATATATATCCCTTCTTAAATCTTAACCTAACTAGTACGCATTAGAAAGTTGAGTAACTGTTAAGACTTTCATCAATGTTCAATATTATACAATAATCAAAATTGAAACAATGAGATCTTATTTCAATGGTAAGAAAAAAGCTTTAAAATCTTTAGATTTCATGATTAAGGTTTTTTTTTTTTTTTACATGAGTTTGATTTAAATTTATGTTGAATTTTTATTAAAATATATATGTTGATTTGATTATATTATTTTTATTAATTTTTTATATTACTCGTAGCAATTATTATATCACATGTATAATTATTTGATAATGATTCTAATTTTTATTTATTTTATAATACTCATAGCCAAAATTGAGAATTGAATGTTGAAATTTATGAGGTCGAAGAAATTTTGTTTATTTATTTATTTATTTTTATAAAATAAATTTTCAAATACACTTAAAAAAAACTATATTTATTCCAATTCAATTTTTTTAAAACTGTAACAGCAATGTTAAATTAAATTAAAATTTATTATTATTGATAAAAATTATATATAGATTTAATAAAAATAAAAATACATATTTCATACTTTTCATATAAATACAAATTATAACATATAATTTTTATAATTAATCAAAGATTTAGAGTATAATAGGTTTCTAGGGATAACGATTGGGACAAATGCAATAAAATTGACTTGCTAATCAGGATAAGGGATGGGTAGGCATCTAAACCTAAATTCTTGCTTAACTTTATAATATACAAATAACAATCTTACCACATAATCTTTTAAAATAGTCTATTTTACCACATACTTTATTGTTTTATGCATAAAAGAACAAACGACAAGAATAACATATTTATTATTCCAATCTTAAAAAAGGTTAAATAATATATGGTTTGTTTGATAAAGGCTTAAGTATAGAAAAACTCTTATACAAAAATTAAATAATTATTTAAGTTTTATTGTTTATTGCAATTAAGCCTTCATATATTTATTTTTATTCAATTGAATGTATAAAAATAGGTATTGATTGTTCACAAAAATTAAATTTGAATTAACAAGAAAATTGAGTTTTTTTTTTTTTTTTTTTTAACTAACTAAGCTAACCCCTTATGGGTAACTACAAGATTGTTCATATTCCCTCAAAGTATACAATAGCATTGACTTGGCGTGTAACTTAAAATTAAATGTTAAATAATTTTAAAAATCTTTGTTGATAAAGAGGTATTAGTTTTAAGAAATATATGAAAAATAAAAGCTTTAGATTTGATAAGAAAAGAAGAAACACATACTGGTGGAAAAAATGGACAAAAAAAAAAAAGATGAAAGAGTATATGAAAGACAAATCAATTAATAATTCAATATATTTTTGCATAATTTAAGAAAATAAAAATAAAATATCATTTTTTAATTGGAATGCTATTAAATCTATGTGGTTTTAAGGAATATTTTTTCATTGAAGAAATTATAATTCTAAGTATGAATTTATTATGAGTAGTCGTTGTGCCAATCAAAATTTTTTTTTTTTAAATTTAAAATTTAATTCAATTTATTTATAAAATAATTTTTTTAAAAAATAATATCTAACATATTTTATATTTAAATTTTAATATATGTAATTTTTTTATTTTTAAATTATAATTTTTTAAAAAATAATTTTTAGATAAAAAAACAATATTAAAGTGGTTGATCATCGTTAATGTGAACGGAAAACTTTTCAAAAAAAAAAATAAACTCACATTTTCAGTTATTAATCATTTATTCATACGCTATATTCATCTGTTTTTGCATTTGCAATTTTCCAATTCTTTTGACCTGCGACAATAAAGCCAACCAAGCAAAAGGAACAACAAGGGCAAAAGAGTAATATTGGTAAAAATCAAAGTTAAAAGGGAGTCCCAGTCACAATATTCTTCCCACTCTCTCTTTCTCTAGCTAAACACATCCAAAGGAAGGCTCGCCACAAGCTTGTCATCGACAATGGCGACTGCTACTGCGACCTCTGCCGCCACTGTTTCCCCAATTACTGCCCCTTCCAAAGATTCTGTTTCTCGTTATGCACCTGATGAGCCCGGAAAAGGTGCTGACATCCTCGTGGAAGCCCTGGAACGTGAAGGGGTCAAGGACGTGTTTGCCTACCCAGGTGGAGCTTCTATGGAGATCCACCAAGCTTTGACCCACTCAAAAATAATCCGAAATGTCCTTCCAAGACACGAACAAGGCGGGGTCTTTGCCGCGGAGGGATACGCCCGCTCCTCTGGCCTTCCCGGCGTTTGCATTGCAACTTCTGGCCCTGGGGCAACTAATTTGGTGAGTGGTCTTGCTGATGCGATGGTTGATAGTATCCCTCTCGTGGCGATCACAGGTCAAGTCCCCCGCAGAATGATCGGTACGGATGCTTTCCAAGAGACTCCTATTGTTGAGGTAACAAGGTCTATTACAAAGCATAATTACCTTGTTCTTGATGTGGATGATATTCCTAGGATTGTTCGTGAGGCTTTCTTTTTAGCCACGTCGGGCAGGCCAGGTCCCGTTTTGATTGATGTACCTAAGGATATACAGCAGCAGCTTGTTGTTCCTAAATGGAACCAGCCTATTAAATTGCCAGGGTATATGTCTAGGTTGCCTAAGGCTCCCGGTGAGGCTCATTTGGAGCAGATTGTGAGGTTGGTTTCAGAGTCTAAGAAGCCAGTGTTGTATGTTGGTGGCGGGTGTTCGAACTCCAGTGAGGAGTTGAAGAGGTTTGTTGAGTTTACTGGGATACCTGTAGCAACTACTTTGATGGGTCTTGGGACGTTTCCGAGCTCGGATGAGTTGTCATTACAAATGCTTGGGATGCATGGAACTGTGTATGCTAATTATGCTGTGGATAAGAGTGATTTGTTGCTTGCTTTTGGAGTGAGGTTTGATGATCGGGTGACAGGAAAGCTTGAGGCTTTTGCCAGCCGGGCCAAGATTGTGCATATTGATATTGATTCAGCCGAGATTGGGAAGAATAAGCAGCCTCATGTGTCTGTTTGTTCAGATGTGAAATTGGCATTGAAGGAGATGAACAGGATATTGGAGAGTAAGGGAGCTAAGCTTAAACTTGATTATTCAGCTTGGAGGCAGGAGTTAAACGAGCAGAAGCTGAAATACCCTTTGAATTACAAGACCTTCGGTGAAGCTATTCCACCTCAATATGCAATTCAGGTTCTTGATGAATTAACCAGTGGGAATGCGATTATAAGTACTGGTGTTGGTCAGCATCAAATGTGGGCTGCTCAGTTTTACAAATATAGGAGACCTCGTCAATGGTTGACATCAGGAGGTTTGGGGGCTATGGGATTTGGATTGCCTGCTGCCATTGGAGCTGCTGTTGCAAATCCCGGGGCTGTTGTTGTAGACATTGATGGTGATGGAAGTTTTATCATGAACGTCCAAGAGTTGGCAACAATCCGTGTGGAGAATCTACCCATTAAGATATTATTGTTAAATAATCAGCATTTAGGCATGGTTGTTCAATGGGAGGATCGATTTTACAAGGCAAACAGGGCTCATACATATTTGGGAGACCCATCCAATGAGTCTGAAATATTTCCGAATATGTTGAAATTTGCAGAAGCATGTGGAATACCTGCCGCCCGTGTGACAAGGAAGGAAGATCTCAGAGCAGCAATTCAGAAAATGCTGGACACTCCTGGACCTTACTTGTTAGATGTAATTGTCCCCCATCAAGAGCATGTCCTGCCTATGATCCCCAGTGGAGGAGCTTTTAAAGATATGATCACAGAGGGTGATGGAAGAACACAATATTGATTTTAATGAGCATCAATATGTGTTTCTGCTAATGCAGATCAGTTATGGAGGCTTAGCTTTGAATTGTGGCGGTTTTCCCGGATATAAGTTTGTTATCTTTCATGAGAATTACGTGGAGGAAACTTGCTTGTGCCCCTATAATTAGTTTTTCTCTCTTTTAAAAACTATCAAGCAGGTTTGTGTTTGGACCTATAAAAATCGTGTATGTCTTTTAGTCAATAATGTACTTTGTACTAGATGAATCTAAACTTTAATTGTTGTTCAACATCAGCTAGTTTTCTTCCAGCAAAACAGAACTTGAATTGTCATTATTGAAAAAAGGGTTCTTTCCAAGAACTTTTAATGAAGGATAAGCTGCAAGATCTTCAGCAAATTTATTTAGGCCTTTATTTTCAAACTAATTTTGACAAAATTTTCTTCGAAATCTTAGCTCAGAAAACCATCCATGCAGAGCCATTGATCCACAAAGATTTGGATTAATCTCATCGAAGAAATCAGAAGTCACCTTTTGGCCTTTGCATGCCTTACTGCAAATATCATCATCAGTTTCAAGTTACTAGTAACAAATTGCATCTAATTCATGAAATGGACCCATTGAAAGCATATGCTAGTTGAGCTTTCAAATGTGAAACGATAATTTGTGTTTTACATGTTTTTACATGAAACATACACGATATAAACATATAAATTGTCAGATTTAATATAAATTTTGAACACCTTGTAATTAGATGTGAGATAAGGTTCGAATATCAAAATTACTTGTTAACTAGATATATGATCATGTACGATCCAATTATATAAATTTTGAGTACCTTATAATCGGATATCAAAATTACTAAATTAGTGTTGTCTCTGATTTTAATAGTAAAATTAACAATGTGTGTTACATAATAACAATGGAGATTCAGAGTGCAATTGATGTTGTAACAGGAGACTGTTCAATTATTATTGTAAGAAACATATAAATTGTAAATCCAAAAACTTTTACATTTGAATAGGCTGCTTTCAGCCATGTTGATGATGAGAAGAAGAGAGAGCAAAAAATGAACCAAGATACATCGCCGCATTGCTGTTCGACTTGGCCATTTCTTCTCTCTTGAAACTCTATAATTTCTCGTCTTGCTTGATTATAAGAATGGCAGCCCTATTTATAGCCAAAAAAAAAAAGAAAAAAAAAAGGGGAAGACATGAATTAGATGACTTTAATCACAAAATTTATTTACTAAATTATTAGTTTATTTTCTACAAAGTAGCCGTCCTAGTGTCTTTTTAACTTAATTATTACACATGTTGAGACCTAAGGACAGATTCAGGATTTTTGATTAGTGGAGGCAAAAATTTAAAATTAACTTAAAATTTTTTTATTGAATTACAAATTAATAGAAAACAGTTACAAATAAAATCAAGATGTATAACATATTTTCTGTACACAAAAAAATTTTTGCTATAAAAATAATTTTTGTATAGTTAAAATTAATTATATGATTTTTAACAAATATATTATAAACACTATTTAGATAAATCAGCTTTCAGTATAAACAAACATATTAATTTAATTAAATTTTACTTGTAAAATTTTTAAACTTCAAATAAACAAATATATTTTATTTCTTATTTATTATAATTTGCAGAATAAAAATATCTCTTTTTTTATATCTAATGAAAAGAAAAATGAAGATATAAATCTAAATGATTTTTATTTTATTTTATTACTTCTCATTTTATATGGTACTTCTTTTTCTTTTTTTTTTTTTTTCTTTTTAAAGAAGTGGTTAAAACCATTTAAGTAATGCAAACTCTAGGTCTCCTTATCCTTATAAGATCACCTTAAATCAATCTAAATGAATTACTAAAAAAATTTTGAAATTAAATAATTTCACTCTCTAAAAGTAATTTATTTATTTTTACAAACTTAAATATATATAAATATATATTATAATGAAATTATTTAACACCCAAAGAATCAATGTTCAATTATTAGATAAATAATAAAATATTTTTTGTATGAGCCTTAATTTAGTGGGGGCAAATTTGATAAAAATATTTTTAGAGGAGCAAATTTTAAATTTTTAAAACTTTTGAGTTTTTTTTAATGAACCTAAAAAATTTACGAACTCAGTGGCTGACGTCCGTCCTTCAGACCCCAATTTTATATTTTTCTTTTTTATAAGAATTATTATTTCTAACCAAATTGGTGAAGAAATGGCGAGCTCTACAACGCCAAAATACGATTTATTCGATGTTATTTACCAACAACGGCTGGTCTTTATTGCCCAAAAAATTAAGGATTGGAAGGCAAAAGATTATTGGGCAGACTATATATATTAGAACAAAACTCCATCGACGGGTTAGTCAAATCTGGAGCTCAACGATCAAAACACTTTCTCTACATTTGAATTTTTTCTTCATCATTTTCTTTGGTTCTCTGTATGTTTATCTTGAATTTTGTGGTTGTGTGGCTTCACAAGGAGGGTTGGTTGGTGTTGTATAATGAAAGCATAAAATTATGCTTTTGTTTTTTTTATTGGTCTTTAACTTGCATGGGATCATGGTTTAACGAATATTTAGGTCTAATCAGATTCTCTTCTAGCTGCTCGGAAGATTATGCAATCTCTTCAAGATAAAGATTCTCTCTTTCAAATGATATATGATTGTAAGCAGTCCCCAAGCCTTTGGTCTAGTGGCTAAGGGCGTTTGAGGAAACATTAAAGGTCTAATTTCAAATCAAACCTTCCTATTTCTTTGTACTTGTACGAGAGCTTTGCCTTCCTGATGTAATAATATATATATATATATATATATTTATATGAATGTAAGCAGCTTTTACATAGAAATTGGGTTAGCTCATTGCTGTCTTTCTCATGTTTATGGAGAAGCAATTTTTGTCCAGATTTTCTGACCACAAAGCAGCTCTTGAGGGGGAGTTTGATGTTGTCTAACTTCATTCTCCACCCACTCCTTTTATTAGATATTTGTAAGAAGATATTATAGGCATTGTGAGATCGAAACCTATGTTTTTTTAAGCAGTTTGTTACCTCTCTTCCTTAAAAAAAAAATCTCCTCGGAGACATATGCTTTTATTTAATTCTATAATCCAAACGAAACTTTTATTTTGGTTCAAATTCCATGACAAGGCAATTGAAAAGAATAACTTCATCAATATAAAAGGAATATTGCCCCAAACTATATATGTAGCCCTGCGATCAATACCCTTTCTCTTGTGAAGGGTAAAATAAAAAAAAAAGTAATAAATTTTTAGAAAGAAAAGCAATACAATGCAATGCAATATTCAAAGTAAATGCTAATATTTTTTATAAACAGCCAATTTTATTTGGGATTATTTGAAGATGATTCGATCTAAATTGTAATTAGTTCCACTTTTTTTTTTAATGAATTTTTGGGATTAATTTGATTTTCTTCTGTTTGTCATCAAGTTTCGGATTTAGATGTTACAATATTTATTGTTCTTATATTTATTTAAGGAAATCAATGGAACAAAGGTTATAATTAATTACTTCCATAGAAATAAAATTGTGAGAAACATATATAATGGAAGAGATCTTCATAATTCAAACTTTATTCGTACAATATTTAATGGAAAAGATCTTCATAATTCAAACTTTATTCGTACAATATTTAATTACTTATTAAACAATATTTCTTTGAAAAAGGTTTGTTCTTCAAAAATCAAACTCAAATGAGGAAGCCATCCACGCAGAGCCATTGACCAACAAAGATATCGTCACAGTTAATGTTTGGATTGATCTCCTTAAAGAAATCTACAGTCAGATTGAAAGCTTGAGAAATGCTAAAGCAAGTGTCACCGTCGCTTGCACCAAACACCTTCACACAAAGTGGGTTCGATGATTTTTTTCCCCTTTCAAACCCGACTGCACAAAAACGAGACAATCATAATGTTAAAATATATTTATCAAAAACAAAAAATTATTCCAAATGATTTTTTAAATATAGTGAAGGTGCTCAAACGATCTTAGTCATGTACTTCTCTACATCAACTTAATCTATTCAAGATTTTATTTTGGAAGTGCTTTTCACAAAAATTAAACCCTGATTGATGAGAAAAGAAGCTCCTCTCGTTACTAACTAAACTAATTCATTGAATTTTATCAAATTATTTGATTTATCATAAGAAAAAAAGCTAAGCCAAACAGTTGTACAGTTTTATGGATAGATAACGTACTTTTAATTTTAGTGATCAAAGATCTTAAATATATAAAAAAAAGGCTAGAATGTTGTTTGAATTGAAACTAATTAACCAACGTACTGCCAAAGAATCTGCTCTCTGCCATGTTGAAGATGAGAAGAAGAGAGAGCAATAGGGCTAAGTTAACCAACATTGCTGCTGCCTTGCTGTTAGGGTTGGCCATAGCTTTATTTTCTCTTTTGACTCACAATTGGAACTCTCTAATTATATTTGAGCGATTGGAATGATTAACATTTTAAGCACATACATACTTATAGGGGAACCCATCCAGCAAGAAAACAAATTATAAGACCAGAAGTGATAATTTTTATAGTAATTTTTTCTCTACAAGAAGCTATGGCCGTCCTCTTGTGTTTTGGAATTCTGTTATGTTAATCCAAATTTGTGAAAAACAAGGCGAGTCAGACAACTTAAAGTATAAGACAAATTATTGGAATGTTGTCACGGGGCAGGCCTAAGTATGATCTGCTGCAGGCCATGGCTAATTAGAAGAACATATTTGTTTAAGCAGGTTTTAATTTGTTAATTTGATTGTTGATCTAATTTTTGATCAAGTGATTGAGAATCTCGCTGAAAATTAAGATGCAGAACGTGTTAGATCTATCACAAAGAAAACAAACATGGAATGTCAGAAGTAGAACCTCGACTCCAGATTAGATCTATTTAAATTACTATTAAAAAAGCTTTAGGATTTATCCGAAATTTCAAGTAATACAATTGAAATTTTTTCAGTAGAAAGAATCTTCTTAGTCTAATTAAATTGGAGGAAAAAAATGTAGACATTTCATTTAGTCTGGAATCTAAATCAATCGGATTCGATTTAGTTTCAGACCCCAAAGGTCCATTTTTTATCTCATTTTCTTATATATATTTTTTAATTATTTTATCTTTATTTTTATTTCATCTTATCTTTGTATTTATCTTTATTCTATTCATTTATCTTTATTAAAATTTTATTTTTATTTTTATTTTATCTTTATTGTTATTCTTATTTTTATGACAATTATGCAATGATGAAATTCCAAGAAAATCACAAATGGTTAATTTCTGGGGGGGACTTCTAAGTAAAAATCTTTTTCAAATTCAATCCAAATGGTGGAAAAATATGAAAGAGATTTGAAACAATAATTGTCATTTTGTTTTCATTCTAAAAGTTGAGAAACAAATAACAAGTAAACTTCAATAATAGGAGTTTGAATTCTAGGAATTCTAAATTTGGCCCAAATGTTGAAAAATTTAAAAATTTCTAAGTGAGAAAATATTTTTAATTTAGGCTAAAATAATAGAAGAATTAGATATACTTTGGATAAAACAAAACTTAATTGATTAGGCTTTTTTTGAATGATAGAATCTTTTCAAGAAAATAAATGAGGTTCTTCAAGTATTTTTAAGGATTCTACCAGACTGATGGAGAAATCTTTGAAGTTATTTCCAATATCTAAATATTAAAATTTAATAAAAGACTATTAGAGCCAAGATGATTGTTAAGATAATTTAAAATTAAATGGTACCATCTTAAGATAGGTGTTGTGGATGTGTTATAATCTTTTTCACACGTAATCAAACTCTTGAATTTAGTTCTAAAATGCAGATCAGAACCTATTTTTTTAGGAACTCTTAGTCAAATTTAAGAAATTCTTGAGAGGATAGATTCACTCAAGTGCCCAATTTCAACTAAATAAAAAAAGGTTAGTGGCAATTCTTTAAATTGTGTCTAGCAGTAGATTTATAGATTTATATGTTATAATAACAAATCTAATTAATTTAATTAATTATTAGCTATTGGGTTCAGAAATAGCATACAACAAGAAAGAACCCTAAGATCATAAAAGATAGATGAAATATATTTTATTAATATAAATAATTATCTCAATGGAACTAAATGTTTGGAAAATTGACTTAAAATTTACATTATTACATGAATTTATTAAATTAACGTTTGGATCTAATATACAAAGAAATCAAATCAAATCTAGAAAAAAATAATTGAACACTTCTCATAAATCCAAATTAAGAAGATGAAAAGGAAAAATAAACAAGGGTACTATGGTAATATTGATTACTCATTTTTAAATAAACAATAAAATTTTGCAGAAAAGTCCAGAGAGAGTGAAGAGTCCGAGAGACAGTTTGTTTGATGATCCAATTGAATTAATCATGTCCAGCTGTCCTGTTGGTAAATTAAAAAAAAATAATAACAAAAAAAAAATTTGATGATCCAATTGGTGAAGTATTCTCCATCTTGTTTCCAATATGGGCGCCCTTTGGAGTCTTGGGGTTGTAGAACATATGTGGTTAATTTCAATACAAGGAAAAGAAATTACAAAATCTATCGCTACATACCAATAAATGGGATATTCTGTCAATGACTACGCCATGTGTCTCTACGGGCACCAAAAAAATTGAATCAGAAGTTGATTATAATTCTCAAAAATTGCCCATGCACATTGTGACTATGCCCATGTATCTCTGGAAAGAAGAAACATACCAATCATATTAATATGCACTACTCATGGCACTGCACTCAATGTCATCCAGGTCTTCCAGGCCCCCATGGACTCTCCCATAAAGGCTCCCATTCTTTGGTAGACTGCAAAAATATTTAAAACATATTTAAGGAAACAATATTACATCAGGTTGAAAAACTATAACAAAGCCAACTTGGTTGCAAGCATAAGTAGAACATAAAGGGTAAATTGAATCAGAAGTTGATTATAATTCTCAAACATGTACTACCAAAAAAATTTTAACAATGAGCTTTAAGGATGTTTCTGGGGATATATTCATTTTGCAAAACTGAAACCTAAGAGAAAAACAAGAAAAAAAAAAGAATATTTATGTAATATTAACTTATTTAGTATCTCAATGGCGTGAAATCACAAAAGCAGCTGAGACTCAAACCCCTAACGTTCACAATTCATGCAGGCCTGGTTGTATGCAAATGATAAAGTGAAACTACAATCATAGTCTACTAAGAGTACTCAAGCACATTAGTGATACTCAGAACATATTTTCTACTTGTGATGATAGTATATTATGCATGCCTGAAACAGTTATGCCATATCTCATAAAGCTTGCCTTCCATAATGCAAAATTGGCGGGATTTGTCTTCCTTAGGCTCCCCAGCTCGATTGTCTTCTAATTTCTGCCCAGATAATGGCCATAATCTAGTACGGAAACCAGGCAGGTGTTAGACATTCCACCACGGCGAATGAAGAAGAATTCTTGGGTGCCATGAGCCGAGCAAAGGATAATTTCTAGGATTAGCTATACTTCGTTAGCTGGTTGTGTATAGGTTATGATGTTAGTACTTCCATTTGTGCAATAAACACTAGAAAACGTTCAATATGATCTGTATACTTTTTTGATTTTTCAAAGTTATTTCGATATTTAATTCTCTTGAGCTAATGTGATCAACATATTATGTATGATTTTCTTATTGATCAAGAAAACCTTTTTTAATTTTTTTTTATAAATATATTTGAGGCAGTAAGTCTATTTTTATTATTCCAAGTATAAATTACTTGAGCATAGAAAAAAACTAAATTATATTTATATATGGGCAAATTATCAAGCGGCAAAAAAAAAAAAAAATGAACAACCTAAAACACTTGGACTAAAATACTTGAGACCGACACATCTAAATCTATATATAACCATTTTAATCGTTTCATCAGAGTTTTCAACACCTTGCGGCTTCTGATTTCTACCCACCAAAGAAGAGATTTTTGTCTACTACTTTCGACCAATCATCAATATAAAGCCATTATCTTGTAATATTTTGATTGAGGGTGAGATTTATGGAGAAAACAAAGAGCCTTGGAATCTTTTCAACAAAGAAGAAAATAAATCTTCCTGGGTTTTCACCAAGTTGAAGAAATAGAGTAAATTGAGGATCGATAGGACTGCTGGATGCCGATGCTGGCTTGGCCGAAACACCAAAGAAGTAAAGAATGCAATGTTGGTAGTTTAGAATGTGGTGCATCTCATATTGGATAGAAAGATTTAATTATTGATGAATAAAATTAATTTTAGTATTAATTTTATTTATATTTTAAATAATTATGTTTAAACAGAAACAATTATCATATGACAAATGGTTATAACTATTTGAATATAAATAAATTATTATTTATAAAGGTCATGATTATATAGAAGGTCATAACCAACTAAATAAAAGTTTATGTTTGTTCATTCATTATAAATAAATATTTCAGTATAACCATTTTCACTGGTTTGGATTGGAGAGTTTAAGGTTTTTTTGTATCCTATAATTATCTTTAAAAAAGTGTTCTTCACATTTCAAAGCTAAAATTCTTTTCTATTATTTCTCTTTTCTTATTTATTTTTTCTAACAATTTAAAGGCAATTATGAGAAATTTATATTTCGCATGAAGAAGATACAAGGAAAAGAAATTGACATGATTTGAAGATCAATATTAGAGAAGGTTCAAGGTGTCAAAGGGTTAATGTTTCTATGGCCTAAAATATTAATTTTTATGAAGATCTTCATTAGAGGTATGTATTTTATTTTTTATATACTTGTTGCTAAAATGATTGATTGAATGAGATAAATACGTTAACAATTTATTTCAATAGAGTGTAAAGTCAAAACATAATATGCAAAATATTGATTACATTGCATAAGTTTATGTATATACTGAAATTGACTCCACAATTAGATTTAATGAATTGTATTATATTTATTTGAAAAATTGATACTTATAAAGACTAGGATGGGAAATAGCCTGAAAACATAAAAGAGAAAGACATGAATTGATTTACGACCAAAATAATTATCACTTGTTATCAAGTAACGAATTAAATTAGGTTCTAATGGAATGGTCGATTGTTTAATTATCTATCATGTATTGGTTATATATAGAACAAATAAATTGTCCCATGATTTCTATGAAAACAATCAGAAATGGGTAAAGGAGTTTACCATGAGAAATTAGATGCAAGTAGAGGATATATGCAAAAAATTAGATTTGACTACAATATTAGTTTTATTATTAAATCATGGCATCAAAATTGAGATAATAAGTTGAGGCAAGCTATTTGTATGATTTTATCTTTATTGGTCATTTATAAATAAAATGTTGATAATGTTCAATTTTCACAAAAACCAATTAAAATTAAATTGATATATGTGAATAATTATTATTAAGATATGGTATTTCATGGATTAATTGGTAGATAGTAAACCAAATAATTGTTATTATTAGAAATATGGGCAATGTGACATGTATTTTGCCTGCTAGGTATATTACACTAGAAGTGATTTTACAAAATAAAATTTTATTATGAACAATCACAAAGTGAAAATCATAAATAGCCATCAAAGAGTTAGTAAATGGTTACAAAAAGACATTTTTGCTTTTCACATATGGGATATTGATTAAACGAAAAGGCATGTCATTATAAAATATTGAAGCATTTGTCGGTTACTAGCATTTTGAAAGATACCCATCAATGTTTAATTAGGCATGTTTATAAATTAGAAAAGAACATGCAAATTCAATGTTCCAAAGGCACCAATGCATGTATGTTTTTAATTTTATTTTGTGATGGCATATAGAACATTTATACAATTTGTCATTATTACGAAAATTAACTAAATGGAATGAAATTTTTTTCTTATACATATAAGAAAGATATGGACTATAGAGATAGAATGCCATCATCCAATTAATACATTATTGGTTAAAGACAATGAATGCATTTTTGCTTCTTGTACCCTGAAAAATGACCTTTTGTGGGCTGTTAAAATGAAAAGTGAATAAGTTTTCGATCTTTTCAATAGTTTCATGATAATGGCAAGAATGTGGCGGGTTATAAACCATATTAACATATGAGCTTAGACAATAATATTCGTTTGTGAAAGCCATAAGCCTTAGAGTTAACCAATTAATAATTTAACCAATGAAAATTCATCATGAATTTTTGCATGAAATATCAGTAGAACTCATATTATAATTATTGTTTATACTATTTTATGAAAATGACTCTTCAGATTCATGTTTCATGACTTGCATTGATATGGTGATCTAGATATGAACATATTGGTTGCAAAATAATTGTGAAAGTATTTGAAATTGGAGTTAAATATACTATGGACTCTTATTGTTTATAGGCATATTGGTCCTACGAGTAAAATTTGAATTTGTTATATTTTAAAAAATATTATGACCAATTAAAAGTGATAAATAACATAGATATATAGGCTACACAATGGTGGAGAAATAAAGTTCTCATAAAATTTTGAAATCAAGTTTAGGGGTTTCAATAATCATGAATTTGGAATTGGTCATTGGGCAATTACTATATGCATTGAAAACTCATGATAACATTTGAGATAGTTGGTTTTCACTAAAAGCTATCATTATAAATGAGATGATTTCAATAGCCAAATCTATATGATTTATAGGTATGAGGTGGATTATTATGGTTGGCTTAGAATGGCTATAAGCCAAAATTGATGCCACAATCTTTGACACATTTGTGGTAATTTTTGTTATGTATATGGTCTACTTAATGGATTGTACAAATGATTTATCATCTATAGTTTTATATAGTGAAACTTTCAAAGTATATTTACTTTGGAAGCCATGAGTAATTCAAAAATCTTGTGCATTTGAAACTTTTACAATAGCAAAAAGAATGCTATTTGATCCATTTGGGTGATGAAAATTGTTTTGTTAATGGTAATAAAAAATTATTAATAGTGTCCATGATGAAATAGATTCATATAAATATTTATGAATTGACATAAAAGTCTTAAAAGGAGATTATAGAAGTATGATTATATTTAAAATCTGCTTATTGATGTAAACTCTTATATTGAGTTAAAATATAAAAGTTTCGAGATTTTTATTGAAATATTAAGATATCAGCAAATTATCTTTCACTAAGGGTGGATTTGGATGCCTTTTACTATAGAAAAAAAAACCACCAAATAGTAAAAAGATAAATGAAATGACAACTTATTAAGTATATATGATATCTTGATAATTGAATGAGATATTCTTTAATAAAAGAATGCATACTTTCTCTATATGAAAATATAAATTCCATGACAAGGCAATTGAATTTCATCAAAATAAAAGGAATATTGCCCCAAACTATATAGAGCCCTACAAATCAAAACCCTTTCTCTAAATGAAGGGTTAAATAAAAAAAGGTAATTAATTTTTTAAAGGAAAAGCAATACAATGCAATGCAATATTGAATGCAAATGCTAATATTTATTATAAACATCCAATTTTGTTTGGAATCATTTGAAGATGATTCGATATAAATTGTGATTACTCCAATTTCTTTCATGAATTTTTGGGATTACTGTTATTTTTTTATGTTTAATGATTGAGTTTTCGAATTTATATGTTATAACATTTATTGTTCTTATATTCTTTATTTATGAAAATCAATGGAACAAAGGTTATAATTAATTACTTCCATATAAATAAAATTATGAGAAACATATATAATGGAAGAGATCTTCATAATTCAAACTTTATTCGTACAAAATTTAATGGAAAAGATCTTCATAATTCAAATTTTATTCATACAATATGTAATTACTTATTAGGCAATATTGCTTTAAAAACGGTTTGTTCTTCAAAAATCAAACTCAAATGAGGAAGCCATCCACGCAGAGCCATTGACAAACAAAGATATCGTCACAGTTAATGTTGGATTGATCTCCTTAAAGAAATCTAAAGTCAGATTGAAGGCTTGAGAAATGCTAAAGCAAGTGTCACCGTCCCTTGCACCAAACGCCTTCACACAAACTGGGGTCGATGATTTTTTTTTCCCTTTTCAAACCCAACCGCATAAAAATGAGACAATCATAATGCTAAAATTTTAGTGTTCATAGTTCAATTTTTGAAGATCTTAAATATAAAACAAAAAAAAAAAAGGCTAGAATGTTGCTTGAATTGAATCTAATTAATCCACGTACTGCCAAAGAATCTGCTCTCTGCCATGTTGAAGATGAGAAGAAGAGAGAGCAATAGGGTTAAGTTAACCAATATTGCTGCTGCCTTGCTGTTAGAGTTGGCCATAGCTTTATTTTCTCCTTTGACTCAAAATTGGAACTCTCTAATTATATATGTGTGATTGGAATGATTAACATTTTAAGCACATACATACTTACAGGGGAGACCATCCAGCTAGAAAACATATTATAAGATCTGAAGTGATAATTTTTATAGTAATTTTTTCACTACAAGAAGCTAAGGCCGTCCTCTTGTGTTTTGGGATTCCGTTATGTTAATCCAATTTTGTGAAAAACATGGTGAGTCATACAACTTAATGTATAAGACAAATTATTAGAATGTTATCATGGGGCAGGCCTAACTATGATCTGCTGCAGGCCATGGCTAATTAGAAGATTATATTTGGCCGAATTTAAGCAGGTTTCAATTTGTTAATTTGATCGATTTTGTTGATATAATTCTTGATCTAGTGATTGAGAATCTCGCTGAAAATTAAGATGCAGAATGTATCAAATCTATCACAAAGAAAACAGACGTGGAATGTGAGAGATAGAACTCAGTTCCAAGTTAAATTTATTTAAAGTACTATTAAAAAAGCATTGGGGTTTACCTGAAGTTTCAAGTAATATAATTGAAAATTTGTCAGTAAAAGAGATCTTCTTATTCTAATTAATTTGGAGGAAAAAAGTCTAATTAATTTAATTAATTATTAGCCACTAGGTTCTGATAATGAAATAGCATGCAACAAAAAAGAACCCAAAAATAAAAAAATATAAATGAAATATATTTTAAGAATAAATAATAAAAATAAAAAAAGATAAATGAAGTATATTTTATGAATAAATAATTATCTCCATGGAACTAAATTTTTGGAAAATTGACTAGAAATTTACATTGTTACATGAATTTTGTTAAATTAATGTTTGGATCTAATATACAAAGGAATCAAATCAAGTCCATCTAAAAATGTTTGGCAATCTTCAACAATTAATCGAAGATCTCAGAATTGCATGAAATCATGATTGGTTCGTTAATCTTGGTATCAAAACCATCCTGATCTTGGGATTGCATTAATAGTTCCTTGAACATTGGAAGTTAAAGATACTTGATCGGAACTTCGTACCTCTCACCCTCTTTGCCTACGTACATGGCTACGTAACCCTTTTGAGCTTGTAGGGTTTTGGTAGCCTTGGCCTCCACCTTCTCAAAGGATTTGTTGTTAAGAGTAGTGATTCAAATCTCATAAGAGATTTGTTTGGGATTGGCTAGATATTATTTGTTGGACAAAAAAACTTGTAGAAGAAGAATTTTAAGAGGAAAGTGATTTTTAATAGGTAAGTTTGTATAATTATAAATAGATGCAGTATCTATAGGGTTATGTGTCAGAAAAAGATGTAATAGCATTGTAAAGTTTTATGGGATAGACACCCCATAAGACTACAAGAGATTAATGTCCTTATGGGTGTGTATATTTGAGTGGACTAGAGGAGAATGAGATGGTCTACATAAGTATGATGGTGTGAATGTTTGTAAGTGGACTAGAAAAGATTAAGAGAGAGAACCATTCTAGGGAAATATAGATTTCACATGCATCTCGAAAAACTAGACCAAAGTACTTGTTTTGTTTGTGAGGTGGTAAGGCAGATTTTTTAGAGTTGTTTCATACTTCTTGTGTTCTGAACATAAGGATAAAGAGGCGATTGGACGGGAGAGGAGGTGAAAGAATCCGCTCGACTAGTTTGGTGTATATGAGTATATATTTGTTTGGGTTAAGAACATTTTATAGGGCTAAAAGAGATTGATAGAGCTTATAGGTATTGATTGTTGAGTGTTGATTGATATGAGTTATATGTTTATAATTCTTTACAACTAATGAATTTTTTTTTCATCCATAAACATAGGTCAATTGGACCGAACTACGTTAAATTATTAAATTTTGTGTGATTAATTAATTATCTAATTTTACTTCCGCTAGCGTGTTTGGATTGGGGCCTTTTGGCCTAACACCTGCTTTGCCCCATCTTTTTGATAAACCAACTAATTTTCATGGTAGAATCTAAACCAAAATTTTCTGCTTGGTGTGTTTTTGGTAGTATAGAAAGCTTAATGGGATTGGAAAGAAATAAATAGTAACGAATTGGCGGTGTGGGTACTTATATATAATTTAGTGACGGTTGCAAGTCCTTTCCTCCTTTGGATTTGAACCTAAGCCGACTTCAACTTTCATTAGAGACGGATTTGCAATGTACTGCCCCAACTGAAATTTTATTCGTAAAAGGTGTAAATTGTTTCTATATATTTTTTCCTACCATTGATTTACAATTGGAAAATAACAATCGGATCTGTACCTGACGAATATTGTCCCATCTTGATCGAGTAAGATTTTTTTTCTTTTAAATTTCAAAAATAAAAAATTACAGAAGACGGAATAAGTATTAAAGTTAGAGATAATTTCAATTAATCAATAATTTTAATTTGATTAATTTGGATTTCAAGCTTTTAATGTCAAGAATTAAAATAAAAATTTCACGTTATTAATTTTAATCAATTTTTAAATGAAATCAAGTATAATAAAAATAAAATCAAATGGAAATGTCACTTAAAAGAATTCATAAATCAAATTGAACGAGATTTATTAGACCTCTTTTTTCACAAGGTAAGCATGAGCTGACCTAATTTGTTTATTAATAATATATTATTTACATTGCTTTTTTAAAATATATTTTAAATTTAAGTTAAATAAATAAATATATATATTATTTATTAATAAAATAATCTAATCAACCGGACCAAACTGGACTCAAACATAAAAATCTATCCCTAAATTCAACCAAATTAGGTTGGGCAGACTGAGTGGTGAGTGGATAGTCTGATCATCGAATACTTCTCATAAATCCAAATTAAGAAGATGAAAAGGAAAAATAAACAAGGGTACTATGGTAATATTGATTATTCATTTTAAATAAACAATAAAATTTTGTAGAAAAGTCCAGAGAGAGTGAGAGCCCGAGAGACACAGTTTGTTTGATGATCCAATTGAATCATGTTCAGCTGTCCTGTTGGTAAGTAAGAAAAAAAAAAACATTTGATGATGCAATTAATGAAGTATTCTGCTTCTTGTTTCCGATATAAGCGCCCTTTGGAATCTTGAGGCTGTAGAATCTACGAGGTTAATTGCAAAATCTATCGCTACATACCAATAAATGGGATAGTCTGTCAATGACTACGCCATGTGTCACCAACATTTCAAGCCAAGAAATCTGAAAAGAACAGAAAATTAAAGCTTCCGCAAACAGCAATGCATTCATTCGCCGAGAGCAATAATTCACACATGCAAATTAAGCCAAATTAGTTTAGAAACAGGACGAATATCCTATACAAAATCTGATAAAGTAAAAATAAAAATATGAATATCTTATAAATATGTGCTAATATATAAATATGCAAACTATCAAGTAGGTTTTTTGGTTGGTCCTATCAAAATCTTGTATGTCTTTTAGTCAATAATGTACTATGTACTAGATGAATCTAAACTTTAATTGTTGTTCAACGTCGAGCAATTTTTATTCCAGCAAAACAGAGCTTGATTTGTCATTATTGAAAAAAGGTTTCTTTCCAAGAACTTTTAATGAAGGATCAGCTGCAGGATCTTCAGCAATTTATTTAACCCTTTATTTTCAAACCAATTTTGACAAAATTTTCTTCCAAATCTTAGCTCAGAAAACCATCCACACAGAGCCATTGACCCACAAAGATTTGGTCGCAGTTAAGATTTGGATTAATCTCATTGAAGAAATCAGAAGTCAAATTGAACGCTTGAGTGATGCTAAAACAAGTATCTTGTGCCCCAGAAATCGAGAGACAATTTGGTGTCAACTTTTTGGCCTTTGCATGCCCAACTGCAAACATCATCATCAGTTTCGAGTTACTAGTAACAAATTACAACTAATTCATGAAATGATCCCATTGAAAATAATGCTAGTTGAGCTTTCAAATGTGAAATCATAATTTTCATAATTTACACCTTTCTACTAAATAAATACGATATAAATATATAAATTTTCAAATTTAATATAAGTTTTAAACATCTTATAATCGGATGTGAGATAGGTTGGAATATCAAAATTACTTATTAACATGATTTATAATATTTATAATTGGATATATTGTTGGTAGTTTAGAATGTGG